>NC_079231.1:24226713-24526713 GCF_029633865.1 Lampris incognitus | reverse complement strand
TGCCATAGAGAGGATCCTGACCAACGTCTACCACTGCACCATCCAAAGGCTCCTGACCAACTTCTACCACTGTGCCATAGAGAGCATCCTGACCAACTTCTACCACTGCACCATAGAGAGGATCCTGACCAACTTCTACCACTGCACCATCCAGAGGCTCCTGACCAACTTCTACCACTGCATCATACAGAGGATCCAGACCAACTTCTACCACTGCACCATAGAGAGCATCCTGACCAACGTCTATCACTGCACCACAGAGAGCATCCTGACCAACTTCTACCACTGTGCCATAGACAGCATCCTGACCAACTTCTACCATTGTGCCATAGAGGGCATCCTGACCAACTTCTACCACTGTACCATAGAGAGGATCCTGACCAACTTCTACCACTGCACCATAGAGAGGATCCTGACCAACTTCTACCACTGCACCATCCAGAGGCTCCTGACCAACTTCTACCACTGCACCATACAGAGGCTCCTGACCAACTTCTACCACTGCACCATACAGAGGATCCTGACCAACTTCTACCACTGCACCATAGAGAGCATCCTGACCAACTTCTACCACTGTGCCATAGAGAGCATCCTGACCAACTTCTACCACTGCACCATCCAAAGGCTCCTGACCAACTTCTACCACTGAATCATACAGAGGATCCAGACCAACTTCTACCTCTGCACCATAGAGAGCATCCTGACCAACTTCTGCCACTGTGCCATAGAGAGCATCCTGACCAACTTCTACCACTGTGCCATAGAGAGGATCCTGATCAACTTCTACCACTGCACCATACAGAGGATCCTGACCAACTTCTACCACTGCACCATCCAGAGGCTCCTGACCAACTTCTACCACTGCACCATACAGAGGATCCTGACCAACTTCTACCACTGCACCATAGAGAGCATCCTGACCAACGTCTATCACTGCACCATACAGAGGATCTTGACCAACTTCTACCACTGCACCATAGAGAGTATCCTGACCAACTTCTACCACTGTGCCATAGAAAGCATCCTGACCAACGTCTGTCACGGCACCACAGAGAGTATCCTGACCAACTTCTACCACTGTGCCATAGAGAGCATCCTAACCAACTTCTACCACTGTGCCATAGAGAGGATCCTGACCAACTTCTACCTCTGCACCATAGAGAGGATCCTGACCAACTTCTACCACTGCACCATCCAGAGGCTCCTGGCCAACTTCTACCACTGCATCATACAGAGGACCCAGACCAACTTCTACCACTGCACCATAGAGAGCATCCTGAGCAACTTCTACCACTGTGCCATAGAGAGCATCCTGACCAACTTCTACCACTGTGCCATAGAGAGGATCCTGACCAACTTCTACCTCTGCACCATAGAGAGGATCCTGACCAACTTCTACCACTGCACCATCCAGAGGCTCCTGGCCAACTTCTACCACTGCATCATACAGAGGACCCAGACCAACTTCTACCACTGCACCATAGAGAGCATCCTGAGCAACTTCTACCACTGTGCCATAGAGAGCATCCTGACCAACTTCTACCACTGTGCCATAGAGAGGATCCTGATCAACTTCTACCACTGCACCATACAGAGGATCCTGACCAACTTCTACCACTGCACCATCCAGAGGCTCCTGACCAACTTCTACCACTGCACCATACAGAGGATCCTGACCAACTTCTACCACTGCACCATAGAGAGGATCCTGATCAACTTCTACCATTGCACCATACAGAGGATCCTGATCAACTTCTACCATTGCACCATACAGAGGATCCTGACCAACTTCTACCACTGCACCATCCAGAGGCTCCTGACCAACTTCTACCACTGCACCATAGAGAGCATCCTGACCAACTTCTACCACTGTGCCATAGAGAGGATCCTGATCAACTTCTACCACTGCACCATACAGAGGATCCTGACCAACTTCTACCACTGCACCATCCAGAGGCTCCTGACCAACTTCTACCACTGCACCATACAGAGGATCCTGACCAACTTCTACCACTGCACCATAGAGAGCATCCTGACCAACGTCTATCACTGCACCATACAGAGGATCTTGACCAACTTCTACCACTGCACCATAGAGAGCATCCTGACCAACGTCTATCACTGCACCATACAGAGGATCTTGACCAACTTCTACCACTGCACCATAGAGAGTATCCTGACCAACTTCTACCACTGTGCCATAGAAAGCATCCTGACCAACGTCTGTCACGGCACCACAGAGAGTATCCTGACCAACTTCTACCACTGTGCCATAGAGAGCATCCTAACCAACTTCTACCACTGTGCCATAGAGAGGATCCTGACCAACTTCTACCTCTGCACCATAGAGAGGATCCTGACCAACTTCTACCACTGCACCATCCAGAGGCTCCTGGCCAACTTCTACCACTGCATCATACAGAGGACCCAGACCAACTTCTACCACTGCACCATAGAGAGCATCCTGAGCAACTTCTACCACTGTGCCATAGAGAGCATCCTGACCAACTTCTACCACTGTGCCATAGAGAGGATCCTGACCAACTTCTACCTCTGCACCATAGAGAGGATCCTGACCAACTTCTACCACTGCACCATCCAGAGGCTCCTGGCCAACTTCTACCACTGCATCATACAGAGGACCCAGACCAACTTCTACCACTGCACCATAGAGAGCATCCTGACCAACTTCTACCACTGTGCCATAGAGAGCATCCTGACCAACTTCTACCACTGTGCCATAGAGAGGATCCTGATCAACTTCTACCACTGCACCATACAGAGGATCCTGACCAACTTCTACCACTGCACCATCCAGAGGCTCCTGACCAACTTCTACCACTGCACCATACAGAGGATCCTGACCAACTTCTACCACTGCACCATAGAGAGGATCCTGATCAACTTCTACCATTGCACCATACAGAGGATCCTGATCAACTTCTACCATTGCACCATACAGAGGATCCTGACCAACTTCTACCACTGCACCATCCAGAGGCTCCTGACCAACTTCTACCACTGCACCATAGAGAGCATCCTGACCAACTTCTACCACTGCACCATCCAGAGGCTCCTGACCAACTTCTACCACTGCATCATACAGAGGATCCAGACCAACTTCTACCACTGCACCATAGAGAGCATCCTGACCAACGTCTGTCACTGCACCACAGAGAGTATCCTGACCAACTTGTACCACTGCACCATAGAGAGCATCCTGACCATCTGCATCTCAGTGTGGTACGGCAACTGCACATCAGTAGACCAAAAAGCTCTGCAGCGGGTCGTCAAGGCGGCCCAGCACATCACCGGTACCCATCTCCCAGCCATAAAAGACATTTATCACAAACGCTGCCTTCGAAGGGGTCTGAGCATCAGCAGAGATCCCACCCACCCCAACCATGGACTGTTCTCCCCCCCTGTGTTCTGGGAGGCGCTACAGGAGCCTCAAAGCCTGCACTACCAGGCTCAAAAACAGCTTCTTTCCCCAAGCTGTTGCCCACCTGAACCTGGCAACCCACTGAATATCTGTAAACATGTTTATACTCATGCCCTTTTTTTTACTTGCACTGTTTGCCAAAGCCGCAACCCTTGTTCAATTTTTACACGTGTGCCTGCACATTGTTTTTAATGACAATACATTGAATTGAAGTTTGGTATGCAGGGCTTCATAGAAAATGTTGCAAGCTACTCCTTTCTAAGCCTACAACCAACAGCAAACTTTGCATTTCACTACAAAATTAGTTTATCATCGATCACAACAGTTTTACCGTTTGTTGAACTAGATGTATAGATTTTTCCCTCTTTTTCACCCCAAATTTGCTTGGCCAATTACCCCACCCTTCCGAGTTGCCCCGGTCTCTGCTCCACCCCCTCTGCCGATCCGGAGAGGGCTGCAGACTACCACATGCCTCCTCCGATACATGTGGAGTCAGCAGCCGCTTCTTTTCACCTGACAGTGAGGAGTTTCACCAGGGGGACGTAGCACGTGGGAGGATCACGCTATTCTCCCCAGTTCCCCCTCTGCCCCCGAACAGGTGCCCCGACCGACCGGAGGAGGCGCTAGTGCAGCGACCAGGATACATACCCACATCCAGCGTCCCACCCGCAGACATGGTCAGTTGCGTCTGTAGGGATGCCCGACCAGGCCGGAGGCAACACGCGGGTTCGAACTGGCGATCCCCGTGTTGGTAGGCAACGGAATAGACAGCAACGCTACCCGGATGCCAGATGTATCATTTTCATATTGCTTTTTACAACATATAGTTGTAAAAAGTTGGGCACCCTAGTCAGACTGCATATTTTTCAACATTTCTAAGTAAAAATTAAATTAACATTACATTATATTAGTAACAACACTACATTAGTAACAACGCTAGATTAGTAACAACACTACATTAGTAACAACACTACATTAGTAACAACACTACATTAGTAACCAGATGTGATTATTTCTGCACATTTGTAATCAACATCTACTTAAATGCGGGATTTAACATGTTGCCCTGTTGTGCGTACTGCACTTGCAGACAGCTCTTAACAGGCTACAGGAAGTGTTTACAAGCTGTACTTTCTGCCAAGGGTAGTGGTACTAAGTAGGCCTGCCGAGGGACCGGGTGCCCAAACCTTTGACTACAAAGACCCATAGCCCAGGTGTGTATAACCAGGTGTGTATAACCAGGTGTTTATAACCAGGTGTGTATAACCAGGTGTGTATAACCAAGTGTGTATAACCAGGTGTTTATAACCAGGTGTGTATAACCAGGTGTTTATAACCAAGTGTGTATAACCAGGTGTTTATTACCAGGTGTGTATAACCAGGTGTTTATAAACAGGTGATTATAAACAGGTGTGTATAATCAGGTGTTTATAAACAGGTATTTATAACCAGGTGTGTATAACCAGGTGTTTATAAACAGGTGTTTATAACCAGGTGTGTATAACCAGGTGTTTATAAACAGGTGTGTATAACCAGGTGTTTATCACCAGGTGATTATAAACAGGTGTGTATAACCAGGTGTTTATCATCAGGTGATTATCACCAGGTGTGTATAACCAGGTGTTTATCACCAGGTGATTATCACCAGGTGTGTATAACCAGGTGTTTATCACCAGGTGTGTATAACCAGGTGTTTATAACCAGGTGTGTATAACCAGGTGTTTATCACCAGGTGATTATAAACAGGTGTGTATAACCAGGTGTTTATCACCAGGTGATTATCACCAGGTGTGTATAACCAGGTGTTTATCACCAGGTGATTATCACCAGGTGTGTATAACCAGGTGTTTATCACCAGGTGATTATAAACAGGTGTGTATAACCAGGTGTTTATCACCAGGTGTGTATAACCAGGTGTTTATAACCAGGTGTGTATAACCAGGTGTTTATAACCAAGTGTGTATAACCAGGTGTTTATTACCAGGTGTGTATAACCAGGTGTTTATAAACAGGTGTTTATAAACAGGTGTGTATAATCAGGTTTATAACCAGGTGTGTATAACCAGGTGTTTATAACCAGGTGTTTATAATCAGGTTAGAATGTCGATGGGAACAGGTGTGTATGTGCATGTTTGTGTGTTTACATGGGTCTTTGTGTGTCTGCGTTTACGTGGCAGTGTGTGTGTGTGCTGTACCTAAAGGTAGCGACACAGTTGCAGGTCGGCCAGCCCATGACAAAGCTCCTCTCTGGGCTGGTGCTGCCCTCACACACCTCCTCCATGCAGCCCGCCATCCACATGTCACACAGACAGGCCTGGGCCTTCAGCTTGAAGTGGCTGGCTGACCTGGGGAAGGCAAGACAACGAGAGCGGGAGAGGTAAAAACGGATGTGGAGAAATGCGTATGGATGTGTCCGCACACACAAACTGACTTACTTGGCCTTAGCGATGACCAGTACGTCACTGAACAGGAAGAGGTGTCTCTCCTGGGTCTGCAGTCCCGTCTTCAGCTGGGCTTGGCCGTGGAGCAGAAACGATCGATCGGAGCAGGTCAGGAAGGACTGGACCAGCGGGCAGGTCTCGGGGGACACGGGGACTGGGAAGCTCTCTCTGGAATCACAACAGCATCACGTCACACAGTCTCCTGGCTTGCTGGTCTTTCACACTGCTCAGGTTTATCACCTCCTCTCCAAACGTCTGCCTAGGGAGGGTTGCTGTTTGGTTCACCACAAGAAATACTGATAAAGGGAATATGCACTTTTTGAATAGTTCAGTGATCAAAGTTGTGGGATTACTGTACAGAGGATCTATATTCTGAGGAAACAGGCGGAGCAAAGGGCGTAATCCTGCCAGACCATCTCTAGTGCAGAGAGGTAACGTGAACCAGCACATCTCTCCTGGACTATTAACTGCCATGGCTACCTGGAGAAGGCTTTCTTCTTGATCTTCTCACACATCAAGTTAGTGATGTGCTAATGTGATCCACATATGAGTGCTCTACATAAGTTAGCAGTACTCCAGGTAGACAGACAGAAGTACTTCTCAGAGTATTTACCAAGAGCATTTAAATCACTCCTCAGGTACAAGGAGTCAACATTCAACTGCTTCCCAAGTACGCTATGTGTACTGGCGGGGCCCATGGTTCACACACTCCCCACTGTACAGATGCAAATACTGCGTCCAAGTCCATAAATTCTCCATGTTGTTCTGCCATCCACCAGCAGTAAGTCTGCTGCAGGTTCATGAGAACGGCGGCGGGCCGGTAATGCAGCGGACTCACGGGTTCAAAGATTTCTAATTTATAAGAGGATGTTGTGAGGATTACACCACTCATTTGTGAGCCTTTGACACCGGTGTTGTGGTGTGAATGGCAGCAGACTCAGGGGATCTCTTTCTCAGGACCGGTGGTCAGGACCTCCTGTGTTGGGTTGTTCTGCTCAGCACATGCAGGGCTGCGTGGATAGGAGTGCACCCTGCATCCCGTACACTGAGACTAATATTGATTAGTCTCAGTGATTACTTGGATGGATGGACTGATACCAAACAGTAAGTGATAAGGGATCGTAGCTTTCACCTGGGTATAAATAGCAGTGCTTCTAGCGCAGCAGTAAATAGTGGATCCCTCCAGGAGAGCTTTAATGAGGTTATTTGCTTGCCTAGTCCACATGGCCAAAGCCAGGCCTATAAATACATTGCTGATCCTCTCACTGGGTGGAGAGGGATTATCTGTCTTAGTGGACTTAGTGAATGACTGGAGATTGTAAGCACTGTACCTGTGATGTGTCTGTCTTTTGGGTATATATTTGGGTATATATTTGGGGGTAGAGGCAGTGATGAGCATATTTTTGCTATCCAGCAACAATTGATGGGGCATGTTGGAATAATGATGAGCGATGCCACGGGGGTCAACACTGCATTCACATAGATTGGGGCTGCCTCTGTCAGACAATTCTGGGATGCGAGAATAGTTTCTAGACTACTGTCTTGCTGAGCAACTATCTGAATATCCATCCATCCATCCATCCATCCAATCTATCAATCCATCCATCCATCCATCCATCCAAGTAATCACTGATCCAATCACTTGCAAAGTAATTTTGGTCTACGCCCACTGACTACACCCCAAACGTAGATAAGTGCCTATTGGGCCTTGCCATGACAAAATGAGTGAAGTAAAATGTGTGGGCTGGCTTTGCAAGGCTCAACTGCTGGGTGCTGCTTGGTTTGGGACAGTCCAACTGACTCCACCTTACCTGGAAACAGTCTTTGACCTGCTGAGAGCCTTGGTGATGACCAGCGAGGGGGCTGACTGTCGACGATGGCTCACTGACTTCACCCGCTAGAGGCAGAGGTGAGAAACGAAAGGGTGGTTGGTGTGACTGACACAGAGCTGTTGAGAATTATTAAAAAGTACAAAGTTTAATGTCCTTGTAGAGTGAAACACCTTGGAAGAAAATCAGGGATTCACCAATGTTACCTTTTCACTGCTGAGACTGATTCCAAGTACGAATCTTTAATGGCTGGTACTGAGTACTGATCTGACCCATTACTTTTGCTGAACAGCACATTAGTTTGGGGTCAACAGGCCTCAGAACTGAGAAAGAATTCGTTTTTTTCCCGCCATTACAGAAATACAGGTTTCCATGTGCCAAAAATGCATTTGGCTCAAGACATTTTGCTTTTATTCATGACATTGTAGAGGAGCTCAGTCAGAAGTCGTGACAACTTTCTCTTTCGGCTACACAACGTGCACCATTTATTCCTTCACCATTACATCAACAACAAAAACCCGCGCAGCGGAAGTGTGTCACTCTAAACTCGAACCGAGGAAACAGCAGCTGTAAACCAACGTTCCTACCAGCTCAATAAGGGGAATTATGTAGCCCCATAACCACTACACACGTCCCCCCAGAATTCGCCTTAATAGGAAAAGTCCGTGTGGCAAGGGGGGCGGATCTCTCTGCCCCAACGGCTCCGCTGGACAGGAGCTGGGGGCTGGTTAACCGCAGGCAAAGCAGCAGAGTCCTCACAGCTGGACCGGGGAAAGGGAGGGGCCGGGGAAGCAGGGGGAGGCTCGCCGGGGGAGGGGGGCAGGGCCGGGGGGAGGGACCGGGTAGCGGTCCGGTGTTGTTGCGTCATTGAGCCGACGGTAGTCACCACATGGACGCCACCCACCGCCAGGCTTAGGCGCTATGTGGAAGGGTGAAGCCCACGGGCTGCTGGAGCGGCGGATGATGCCGAGGCGCTCCATGTTCTCAAACTCCGCCTTGGCGACAGAGAGCTTGGCCGGGTCGAGGCGCCGAGCTCGGGCGTGCATTTGGTCGTAGATGACGAGAATGTGGGCTGAGTGAGGTCAGGGAACTCGGAGAGAAGATGGAGAAACACGTCCTCGTTGGAGAGCATGCTGGACAGCCTGACGGAGCCTGTATCGCTGAGTGTAGACGCGTGTGAAGCGAAGGTGACGGCGTCAATCAGGCGCCGACTCCTGACGTCCACCAGCAGCCCATGAGCACAAAGGAAATCTGCACCGAGGAGGGGAGATGCCACGTCGGCGGTGACAAAATCCCAGCTGAACCGCTGTCCGTTAAAACACATGTCAATGTGCCTCGTGCCGTACGTACGGATAGAGCTGCCGTTAGCAGCTTCCATGGGAGGGCCGTGAGCGCCCGACAGGGCGTCCACACTCCATGCAGGTACGACACTCCTCTGCGCCCCAGTGTCGCATAGGAAACGCCGCCCCGAGATGGAGTCTCGCAGGAAGAGTAGCCTGTTGTCCTCCACGCCGACGCCCATGGCCACTAGTGAGCGCCGGCCTTGGCGTTTCCCGACGAGCTGAAATCGCACGGGGAGGTGCACTTTTTCGCCGTGGCCCCGAACTTTGCATGGTAAAAGCACAGGCCGGGCTCCTGTCGCCGACCGGGGGTTGCCGCGGCGACCACCATGGAGTCACCAGGTGGTGGCGTGTGGGGGTGGGCAGGGGTGAGCGCGGACGCGCAGTGCTCCGGATCAGTATACCGAACCGTTGCACATCTCTTTGGGATGGGAAAAGCGACTGTGTGCGTGATTGTGCATGAAGTTTGTACCGCTTTGTCTGCACTGAGAAACGGGTACTTCAGGCTTCCAGTGGGCGATCACCTGCAAAGCATCATTCGTGGCTTTAAAACAAGGTGAATATTCAACCCGGTATCACGCCAAAGCGTGTAATACACCCACTGGTCCAGCGTGTCAGTGTCACGGTTTGCCTCGCTCAGGCGTGAAAAGTACACACGTGTATGAAGGTGCAGTGCCAGCAGGGGGCGATGATTAAGAGGTGAAGGCAGGTTAGGGTTAGGGTTAAGGTTAAGGTTAGGGTTGGGTTAGGGTTAGGGTTCTTGTTAGGGTTGGGTTAGGGTTAGGGTTCTTGTTAGGGTTGGGGTTGGGTTAGGGTTAGGGTTGGGTTAGGGTTAGGGTTGGGTTAGGGTTATGGTTGGGTTAGGGTTAGGCGATGGATTTTGGAAAATGCTGTATGCTTCTTTTCCTCAGCGGGGAGTTGCTGGCATTGAGTTAATCATCGCCCCCTGCTGGCACTGCACCTTCATTCATGCGTGTACTTTTCACGCATGAGCGAGGCAAACCGTGACACTGACACGCTGGACCAGTGTGTATATTACACGCTTTGGCGTGATACCGGGCTGGAATATTACTTGAATATTAATATTAGCACCGCCTATATTACGGTCATAGTCACATAAACATGAACTGTTTAGTTGTGAACCTAGGAACTGAAATAAGGAGTTGATTAGACCGGATAAGACACTGTAAGGAGAAGCGATGACAAGAATCCCAATGTACCTGTACTTGCACTGGTATGGCGAAATAAACTTTCTATTCTGTTGGGGTTTTCTGCATCTGTCCAGGGACTGTTGTTCTCCATTTTTTAGGTTGTCTTGCTTCTCGTTGCATGTGGGTTTGAACTTCCGCGCTCAGAATCTGACGTTAATGTATGTTGTTGTTGTGTTATGTTATATTATGTTATGTTATGTTGTGTTGTGTTGTGTTGTGTTGTGTTGTGTCGCGTGCGAGTGACGTAATGGACAGTTTGAAATCCGATTTGAGTGGCTAGAGCGTCCAGACTGAGACACATCTTTAGAAATCCGATTTGAATCAGATATGAAACCACCTCCGAATGTGGCTCAAATCTGATTTATAAATCAGATTCCAATCTGGATTTGCCAAAATCCGATTTGGGCTGCCAGTCTAAACTAGGTATTAGTAGTCCCTTCTGGATGCACTCGCTGTCGAGGCCGCAGACCAACCTGTCCCTCGGTGCATCCTGCAGTTAAACCCCAGACCCACAGTCCTCTGACCGCTTCTTCAGATCCGCAATATACTGGGCTATTGTCTCCCCCCGCCAACTGACGTGTTTTGTGAAAGCGGTATCTTCCAGCAGCCAGAAACGGCCTTGCAGTATTTCCACAGTCTGTCGACCGCAAGTTGTCTTTCCCGATTCATCTTGGGGCGATTAAGCTGCGCTACGCGCCATAAGTTGTTGGCCCGATCACACTGAGAAAAACTGAGAGCTTCTTCTCACCTTAAATAGGTAGGGTAGGATCGTGGGTAGGATCATGGGTAGGATCATGGCTGTATAATACATGATGGGTAGGATCACGGAAGTATAATACAGGATGGGTAAGGTAGGATCATGGGTAGGATCATGGCTGTATAATACATGATGGGTAGGATCACGGAAGTATAATACAGGATGGGTAGGGTGGGATCATGGGTGGGATCATGGATGTATAATACATGATGGGTAAGGTAGGATCATGGGTAGGATCATGGCTGTATAATACATGATGGGTAGGATCACGGAAGTATAATACAGGATGGGTAGGGTGGGATCATGGGTGGGATCATGGGTAGGATCATGGATGTATAATACATGATGAGTAGGATCACGGAAGTATAATACAGGATGGGTAGGGTGCGATCATGGGTAGGATCATGGATGTATAATACATGATGGGTAGAGTAGGATCATGGGTAGGATCATGGGTAGGATCATGGATGTATAATACATGATGAGTAGGATCACGGAAGTATAATACAGGATGGGTAGGGTGCGATCATGGGTAGGATCATGGATGTATAATACATGATGGGTAGGGTAGGATCATGGGTAGGCTCATGGGTAGGAGCATGGATGTACACACATGATGGGTAGGAGGACCACTGGTGCAGCGGCAAACATGTTCCTACTCAAACAAGAAAAAGGACAGAAACGTGACGAGGCTGTGGAGATGCTACTGTTGGACGGGTCATCTACAACTAATCTGTAACTAATATTATAGTAACATCTATAACTAATATTATGCAACATTGGGAACCCCCCCCCCCAAAAAATGAATACATTTTAAAAAGATGGCAGCCTGCGTCATCCAATCACAGTCGCCCCAGTGATCTGAGCTCTAACCTCGTGTGGACATCAGGTGAAACACTGGCCATGGAAATGCAATTCTGCAGCAGCAATTCAAAATAAGGAAATACTCCAGTGAAGCGCAAAAACGGCCAAATGAGAAACGGGGGGGAAAATCAAGCAAAACTACCAAAAATATCTTCAATATTTACGGCTGTGAAAGCGATTACAAATGTGTGTGTGTGTGTGTGTGTTTATGGGGGGGGGGGGTGCCAGTGCAGATGAAGGTAAACCCAGGTGCATCTGTTGTTAGCAACATGGAGGCTAACGCTACTAGCTGCAGCCCTCCTGATCAGCAGGTAGCCATGGAGGCTGAGCCTGATGATGGTCACCAAGAGCAGGGAACAAAACCACACGATGAACAGCATCCCTCAGACAGAGCTAATGTCCTGGTGGATTTAACAGATCCCACGGTGAAGAGGTCCAGATTTGAGTACATGCAAACCTGAGGGACCCTTTTCCAGGGATGAAAACGGCAGGTGCTTCTCAGGTGAATATTACTGCAAACGACCCAAGTCTGGTTGTAAGGTCCCGCGTAAATGGCGATGCTATTCTCCAACGATGGACTGTGTGTCGTGTCCAGTGGCGGCTGGCCAGTAGAGGGCGCTGGGGCGCCGCCCCTTCAAATATCAAGAGATGACAATCTACTAAACATGTTAAATATAATTTAGTTGTATAATGCAAATAATGATGAAATAAAAGTGTTGTTAGTCTGTGAGCGCCTGTCAGCAGCATTAACTATTAGTTCCACATGGTGTTTGGTTGATTTCTGTCTGAATACATATACTTCCTGTCTGAATACAGACTTCCTGTCTGAATACATATACTTCCTGTCTGAATACATATACTTCCTGTCTGAATACATAGACTTCCTGTCTGAATACATATACTTCCTGTCTGAATACATAGACTTCCTGTCTGAATACATATACTTCCTGTCTGAATACATAGACGTCCTGCCTGAATACATATACTTCCTGGGTGAGGGGCGCCGGCCAAACCATACCTTACGATGCCTCAAACTTGTGGCGAGCAGGTGACCTGAGGCTGCTGTCTGATTGGTTTCTTCAGATTTTCCAGGGGGCGCAGTTCTGTGCCGCCCCAGACACGCCCACTTTTATTGGCAGTGAATTGGTATTGTTTTAATGTTTTTGATCTAATTTGATTGGACGATTCTCGTGGCTATCAATCATGTTCACACCCACCACCACGCCTCGTCTCGACTGTCAATCATCCACCGTCTACGACCCCTGATCAAATCTATAGGCTACATGGTCCTTATTAATAACTCTGTGACTGTGTGGACACTAAAGCAGCGGTCAGGTGTGCTGCACCAAGGTAAACTGCGCCCCCCCCCCCAATTTTTTTTTTGCACCAGCCGCTGATTGTGAGCCGTGGATAGGTGGTGTCCGTCGCACCCACCAGCTGTGGACTGTAGCTGTGGGCTGTAGAGATAAATGACTGGCAGGGACTATCTGGCAAAACCAAGAATGGATTTAACAAACATTGTCAAGGAATTCGCAGAGGAATTCGCACAGAGGAAAGGACGTCTTGGTCATTGTTAAAGCTAAGAAAGAATTTTGATTCTATTAGGAATATTTATTAATCCAGGAATCAAATTAACACACAAACACACACACGCACACACACACACACACACTTTGCCAAATCAAATATGTGGATCATAAATCAGATTTCCATAAGTAAGAAAGAAGCTGGAAATGGAAGGGGTGATGGTGGAGGTTATCAGCGCCTATGCCCCGCGGGCCCGCAAGTTGGCTGTGAGATGGAAGAGAGAGAAGAATACTGGAGTGAGTTGGATGAAGTGGTGGAGAGGGTACCCAAGGAGGAGAGTGGTGATTGGAGCGGACTTCAATGGGCATGTTGGTGAAGGGAACAGAGGTGATGAGGAGGTGATGGGTAGGTATGGTGTCAAGGAGAGAAATGTGGAAGGACAGATGGTGGTGGATTTTGTGAAAAGGATGGAAATGGCTGTGGTGAATACATATTTCAAGAAGAGGGAGGAACACAGGGTGACGTACAAGTCAAGAGTGGAGGAAAATGCACACAGGTGGACTATATCTTATGTAGGAGGCGCGATCTGAAAGGGATTGGAGACTGCAAGGTGGTGACAGGGGAGAAGGTAGCTAGGCAGCATCGGATACTGGTCTGGTCATGACAGACCTATTAGGCTACAGGGCGCCCCTAGCGGCATCTGTGAGATACGTGTCAATGAACACGTATAAGTGACTTGCAGAAGCGTGTCCATACACACGTAAAGAGGAGGCGACCGGTCTGGAATGTGTGTGTTTGTGTGTGTATGTCGGCCCTGTGTGATAGTCTGCGGCCTGTCCAGGGTGTCTCCCCGCCTGCCGCCAAATGACCGCTGGGATAGGCTCCAGCATCCCCACGACCCTGAGAGCAGGATAAGCAGTTCGGAAAATGGACGGATATATATAACACAATGACCTCCTCACCTCTACTGATACTGGAGCCCTTAACATCCTCATCCTCCTCGACCTGAGTGCCTTCGATACTGTGAGCCACAACATCCTGCTCAACCGATTTAAAGATGTCGGTACCGAAGGCACCGTACTGAGCTGGCTCCAGTCCTACCTCTCCAACAGGTCACACTTCATCTCACTTCACAACCACTCCTCTGTTCCATCCACAGTCACACAAGGTGTTCCCCAAGGTTCTGTACTCGCCCCACTCCTTTTTATCATCTACATCCTCCCTCTTGGTCAGATTCTCCACCATTTCAACCTGGGCTTCCACTGTTATGCTGATGATGCCCAGATATACCTCAGCACCAAATCCCCTCACAATCCACCCCTCTCTCACATCGACTCCTGTCCGTCTGCAGTTAAAGTCTGGATGCAGCAAAACCTCCCAAAACTCAACACTGAACTCCTCTTCATTGGCTCCAAGTCCACTGTCAGCCAAATCAACAACCTCGCAGTCACCATGGATGGCACTACTCTCTCCCCTTCCTCCCAGGCACGCAAGCTTGGTGTGATCCTTTATCCCACCCTCTCTCTTGAGCCACATATCTGCCAAATGGTCAAATCCTCCTTCTACCACGTTCGCAACATTGCGAAAATAAGATCTCACACGTCCTGCTGCTGAGATACTGATCCATGTCTTCATCCCCTCCCGCCTTGATTACTGCAACTCACTCTTCTATGGCATCAGTGCTAGCTCTATCAAGAGACTCCAACTGGTCCAGAACGCATCTGTCCGACTTTTAACTTTCACCAAATCCTGGCACCACATCACCCCAGTCCTGAAAGACCTCAACTGGTTACCCATCTCCCACCGGATCAATTACAAACTCCTGGTTCTTACTTATAAAGCCCTTCACGAACTGGCTCCCCCATACCTCGCCGACCTCCTCTCCCCCTACCAACCCTCTCAGTCCCTCAGATCCACCTCAGCCTCCCTTCTCTCTACCCCCAGGTCCAACCTCCGCAGCTTTGGTGACCAAGCCTTCTCCAGAGCAGCTCCCAGGCTCTGTAACTCACTCCCCCAAATCATTAGAGACTCGAAATCCCTCCCACTCTTCCAATCCCGTCTCAAGACACACCTTTTCTCCATTGCCTTCTCGTGCCCGCCCCCCCCCCCCGTTCTCTCGTCCATCCCTGGTCTGGGGCAGGCTGGGGACTGAGCGCTCGACCTGCCCCCTCCCTCAACTCCCTCCCCAACTCCCTCCCTCAACTCCCTCCCCAACTCCCTCCCCAACTCCCTCCCTCAACTCCCTCCCCAACTCCCTCCCCAACTCCCTCCCCAAGCGCACCGGACACTGCTGCGGGCTGCCCACATTCAGACCTCATCTGTGATTTTTGTTTTGATGTTTGTTTTTCTTGCCCTTTTGTATCTGGCCAAGTGGGAGAGTACTGCTGGCGTCGTGTGTGGCTGCCGCTTCTCCCTCTCGTAGCCCCCCTTCCCATCCACCCCTGCATGTCTTCTCCCTCCCCCTTCCCATCCACCCCTGCATGTCTTCTCCCTCCCCCTTCCCATCCAACCCTGTATGTCTTCTCGCTCCCCCCTCCCATCCAACCCTGTATGTCTTCTCCCCCCTTCCCATCCACCCCTGCATGTCTTCTCCCTCCCCCTTCCCATCCACCCCTGTATGTCTTCTCCCCCCCTTCCCATCCACCCCTGCATGTCTTCTCCCCCCCCCCTTCCCATCCACCCCTGTATGTCTTCTCCCCCCCCTTCCCATCCACCCCTGTATGTCTTCTCCCCCCCTTCCCATCCACCCCTGCATGTCTTCTCCCCCCCCTTCCCATCCACCCCTGTATGTCTTCTCCCTCCCCCTTCCCATCCACCCCTGTATGTCTTCTCCCTCCCCCTTCCCATCCACCCCTGCATGTCTTCTCCCTCCCCCTTCCCATCCACCCCTGTATGTCTTCTCCCTCCCCCTCCCCATCCACCCCTGCATGTCTTCTCCCTCCCCCTTCCCATCCACCCCTGTATGTCTTCTCCCTCCCCCTCCCCATCCACCCCTGTATGTCTTCTCCCTCCCCCTTCCCATCCACCCCTGTATGTCTTCTCCCTCCCCCTTCCCATCCACCCCTGCATGTCTTCTCCCTCCCCCTTCCCATCCAACCCTGTATGTCTGTGTTGTGTTTATCTGTTGTCTTGTTTCATCCCGTTTATTGTAAAGCCACTTTGAGTGTTAGAAAAGCGCTACATAAGTTTAATTTATTATTATTACTATTATTATTATTATATACATATATAACTACATACATATACATACGTACATAGTATATATAACTGAAAAATATTTTATCATTTGCAAACCAGACATGTCCACATTGAATAACAGGAATGAATTGGCCAGCAGTTGCAGACATAGATAAAAGGACCTATTTTGTAATTATAAATAAATCATGACAATAGACAAATACTACCCCCCCCCAAAAAATTTGGACCGTTAGCGATCACGTGTTTTTGAAATTTTGAATGTCGCACCTCTTCCTTCCCCATTGGATGTTGCACACGTGATGTGCATGACGCGGCAGCAAATGGTGCGTTCTGTCCCGAGTCGCTTTACTGATGCTGATCATGCTTATGGCAGGAAACAGGCTTGTACCGTCTCGTAAACTATTTACTGGACTCACTGCATGGGTTATTCTGCTCCTTGTTTGTTGAGCACGTCCCCTACTGTTCGGTGTTTCTTTTAACAAAGTTATACACACACACACACACACACACACACACACACATATATATATATATATATATATATATATATATATATATATATATATATATGTGTGTGTGTGTGTGTGTATGTATATATGTATATATATGTATATATATTTGCTATACTCCTCGGCAGTAGTGGATCTAGAGATTTTTTCCTGGGGTGGCAAAGGGGTGGCAAGACTGTGTCCCAGAGGTGGCAGCTGCCACCCCTTGCCACCCTGTAGATCCGCGCCTGTGAGGGGGAGGGGGATTCTAAATCGGCGACTTCTGTTTGAGACGAGTTTGGTGCGGGGGTCTCATTGACCTTCACCATGCATGTACATAAAATATACTTTAAAAACATATTATCTGATTTATAAATGGGGTGGCAAGACTGTGTCCCAGAGGTGGCAGCTGCCACCCCTTGCCACCCTGTAGATCCGCCCCTGCTCCTCGGTGCTCCGAGGTCAACAGACTCAACAGAAATAAGTCCATTTGAATGACGTAGGGTGAACCTCTGGAGTAAAGATGTCCCGCCGCTGCAGGTTGAAGCAGAGGGAACGGGAGGCGGCTGCAGAAAACAGACGGTGCTGCCGTGAAGACGTGTGAGCTGGTTGTGAGACGTGATAGGCGTGCGTAGGCCTTCTTCACGCCGTGCAGCCGGACTCTGCAGGGGGGAAACCGAGGCCTTACGCGTGAAGGAAGCACGTGCGCCACAGTTTGATGCACATGAAAAAGATGGTGTAATTAGAGGATTTAGGTAGGCCTGTCATGGCTGTAGGCCTCGGAGGCCTCTCTTATATTGCACATGGTTCCAACGCTCAACCGCAGCCTGAGAGACTCCGCACCTTCTGTTTTCATATGTGAATGAAGACGTAAACTATCATGGCGCATGCGCACTAAGGAAGTGACCATATGATGAACTATTAGTTGTTGAGATCTGGCCATAGCACAGGTCATAGCGCCCCCCTTTCTATGGAGACTTCGTACCCAAGCATTCACTTCACTAGACGAGGAAGTTCATAAGATCTAGTGTACCGTATTTAATAGCCTCCAAACTTCGCGTCATTCATTTCTGGAGATTTTTTCCCGCCAAAACTTAAAAGACTCTCAAAGAATCCAAAAACCAGAAATGACAGGATGAATGAACTTGGTAATGATGTACAACTGACAAATTAGATCTTCAGCTACAGACAAGTTCAACCAGATGAAGTGTTGTTGTTGAAGCAAGGAGGCAAAGATCACAACCGCTTTAAACCAACACACACTGTGTGTATCAAGTAACGCTTGACATGAAAAATAAGCTCTGGGGCGTCCGGGGGGCGTGGCGGTCTATTCTGTTGCCTACCAACACGGGGATCGCAGGTTCGAATCCCCGAGTTACCCCCGGCTTGGTCGGGCGTCCCTACCGACACAATTGGCCGTATCTGCGGGTGGGATCCGTATGTGGGTATGTCTCCTGTGCACTAGCGCCTCCTCTGGTCGGTCGGGACGCCTGTCCAGGGAGGGGGGGACTGGGTAGGAATACCATGATCCTCCCACGCGCTACGTCTCCCTGGTGAAACTCCTCACTGTCAGGTGAAAAGAAGCGGCTGGCAACTCCACATGTATGGGAGGAGACGTGGTAGTCTGCAGCCCTCCCCGGATCAGCAGAGGGGGTGGAGCAGCGACCGGGAGACATACCGGGAGTGGGGTAATTGGACGGGTACAACTGGGGAGAAAAAGGTGTAAAAATCCACAAAAAAAGAAAGGAAAGGAAACACATGTGTTGCTAAACCACTGTCCCGCATGTCTGACGTGTCCTTTCAGTCTGGTAAAGTTCCAACATGACAATAGTGAAAGTTATACCCTGTATAAAAGTTATACCCCTATATAAAGGTTATACCCCTATATAAAAATTATACCCCTATATAAAGGTTGTACCCCTATATAAAGGTTATACCCCTATATAAAGGTTATACCCCTGTATAAGAGTTATACCCCTATATAAAAGTTCTACCCTATATAAAAGTTTACCCCTATATAAGAGTTATACACCTATATAAAATTTATACCCTATATAAAATTTTTACCCCTATATAAAAGTTTTACCCTTATATAAAAGTTTTACCCCTATATAAAAGTTTTACCCCTATATAAAAGTTATACCTCTATATAAAAGTTTTACCCCTACATAAAAGTTATACCTCTATATAAAAGTTTTTCCCCTATATAAAAGTTATAACCCTGTATAAAAGTTATAACCTATATAAAAGTTATACCTGTATATAAAAGTTATACCCTATATACAAGTTTTACCCCTATATACAAGTTTTACCCCTATATAAAAGTTATACCCTATATAAAAGTTATACCCCTATATGAAAGTTCTACCCTATATAAAAGTTTACCCTTATATAAGAGTTATACCCCTATATAAAATTTATACCCTATATAAAAGTTTTACCCCTATATAAAAGTTTTACCCTTATATAAAAGTTTTACCCCTATATAAAAGTTTTACCCCTATATAAATGTTATACCTCTATATAAAAGTTATACCCCTAAATAAAAGCTATACCTCTATATAAGAGTTATACCCCTATATAAAAGTTTTACCCCTACATAAAAGTTATACCTCTATATAAAAGTTATACCTGTATATAAAAGTTATACCCTATATTAAAGTTTTACCCCTATATAAAAGTTATACCTCTATATAAAAGTTATACCCCTAAATAAAAGCTATACCTCTATATAAGAGTTATACCCCTATATAAAAGTTTTACCCCTACATAAAAGTTATACCTCTATATCAAAGTTATACCCGTATATAAAAGTTATACCCTATATTAAAGTTTTACCCCTATATAAAAGTTTTACCCCTATATAAAAGTTATACCTCTATATAAAAGTTATACCCCTATATTAAAGTTTTACCCCTATATAAAAGCTATACCCCTATATAAAAGTTATACCTGTATATAAAAGTTTTACCCCTATATAAAAGCTATACCCCTATATAAAACCGCAGATAGACACCTATTTACTAACTACAGACCAATTACATTGCTGTCACAATTCTCCATAACACTGGGAAAACTAGTTGCTGCTGGACTAAACAAATTCACTGAGCAGCACAATGTGCTGACCGATAGACAGTACGGGTATCGACCAGGCACACCCACATCTCTGGTGCTCATTGCATTAGTTGAAGAAATAATTAATTGCATAGACCAAAACAAGTTTACTGTGGGAATATTTATAGATCTAACACATGCTTTGGACACTACTGACCACAACAGATTAATAGACAAATTGGGAAGGTGTGGTATCAGAGGGGTGGTGAAGGTGTGGTATCAGAGAGGTGGTGAAGGTGTGGTATCAGAGGAGTGGTGAAGGTGTGGTATCAGAGGGGTGGTGAAGGTGTGGTATCAGAGGGGTGGTGAACGTGTGGTATCAGAGGGGTGGTGAAGGTGTGGTAGCAGAGGGGTGGTGAAGGTGTGGTATCAGAGGGGTGGTGAAGGTGTGGTATCAGAGGGGTGGTGCAGTGTTGGCTAAGAAGTTATTCAAATAACAGGCAGCAGTTTGTAATGACAGGTGAACATAAATCATCATGTAGAGATATTACTTGTGATGTACCCCAGGGGTCGGTTATTAACGTAGGATATAAAGACAGTTAATAATGTAGGGTATAAGGACAGTTAATGATGTAGGATACAAGGACAGTTAATAATGTAGGATATAAGGACAGCTAATAATGTAGGATATAAGGACAGTTAATAATGTAGGCTATAAGGACAGTTAATAATGTAGGGTATAAGGACAGTTAATAGTGTAGGGTACAAGGACAGTTAATAATGGAGGATATAAGGACAGTTAATAATGTAGGGTATAAGGACAGTTAATAATGTAGGGTACAAGGACAGTTAATAATGTAGGATATAAGGACAGTTAATAATGTAGGGTACAAGGACAGTTAATAATGTAGGGTACAAGGACAGTTAATAATGTAGGATATAAGGACAGTTAATAATGTAGGATATAAGGACAGTTAATAATGTAGGATATAAGGACAGTTAATAATGTAGGGTACAAGGACAGTTAATAATGTAGGATATAAGGACAGTTAATAATGTAGGATATAAGGACAGTTAATAATGTAGGGTACAAGGACAGTTAATAATGTAGGATATAAGGACAGTTAATAATGTAGGATATAAGGACAGTTAATAATGTAGGATATAAGGACAGTTAATAATGCAGGATATAAGGACAGTTAATAAGGTAGGATATAAAGACAGTTAATAAGGTAGGATATAAAGACAGTTAATAATGTAGGATATAAGGACAGTTAATAATGTAGGATATAAGGACAGTTAATAATGTACGGTACAAGGACAGTTAATAATGTAGGGTACAAGGACAGTTAATAATGTAGGATATAAGGACAGTTAATAATGTAGGGTACAAGGACAGTTAATAATGTAGGATATAAGGACAGTTAATAATGTAGGATATAAGGACAGTTAATAATGTAGGGTATAAGGACAGTTAATAATGTAGGGTACAAGGACAGTTAATAATGTAGGGTACAAGGACAGTTAATAATGTAGGGTACAAGGACAGTTAATAATGTAGGATATAAGGACAGTTAATAATGTAGGGTATAAGGACAGTTAATAATGTAGGGTACAAGGACAGTTAATAATGTAGGGTACAAGGACAGTTAATAATGTAGGGTACAAGGACAGTTAATAATGTAGGATATAAGGACAGTTAATAATGTAGGATATAAGGACAGTTAATAATGCAGGATATAAGGACAGTTAATAAGGTAGGATATAAAGACAGTTAATAAGGTAGGATATAAAGACAGTTAATAATGTAGGATATAAGGACAGTTAATAATGTAGGATATAAGGACAGTTAATAATGTAAGGTACAAGGACAGTTAATAATGTAGGGTACAAGGACAGTTAATAATGTAGGATATAAGGACAGTTAATAATGTAGGATATAAGGACAGTTAATAATGTAGGGTACAAGGACAGTTAATCATGTAGGATATAAGGACAGTTAATAATGTAGGATATAAGGACAGTTAATAATGTAGGATATAAGGACAGTTAATAATGTAGGGTATAAGGACAGTTAATAATGTAGGGTACAAGGACAGTTAATAATGTAGGGTACAAGGACAGTTAATAATGTAGGATATAAGGACAGTTAATAATGTAGGATATAAGGACAGTTAATAATGTAGGGTATAAGGACAGTTAATAATGTAGGGTACAAGGACAGTTGATAATGTAGGGTATAAGGACAGTTAATAATGTAGGGTACAAGGACAGTTAATAATGTAGGATATAAGGACAGTTAATAATGTAGGATATAAGGACAGTTAATAATGTAGGATATAAGGACAGTTAATAATGCAGGATATAAGGACAGTTAATAAGGTAGGATATAAAGACAATTAATAAGGTAGGATATAAAGACAGTTAATAATGTAGGATATAAGGACAGTTAATAATGTAGGGTATCGTGAACACTCCAACAAGCTGTTTTTAAAGTCACGTGCCTTGACGTTCAGGGATGTAGTAGAATTTAACACAGAACAAAAGATGTTCACAGCAAGAAACAACCTACTACCCAGTAATATACATCTACTACCCAGTAATATACATCTACTACCCAGTAATATACATCTACTACCCAGTAATATACACAATTCTCTCAGATAGAGGAGGGGAATATAATCTGAGAGAAAAATTAAACTTCAATAAATGATGTGTTGGTGCAACTTTGAAGAGTATGGGCATTTCAATCTGTGGGGTAAAACTGTGGAACAGTGTGAGCATGGAACTCAAACACAATGCAAACACTACACAGTACAAGAAGTAGTACACAGGTCTGATTATCAAGAGATTTAGGGACGATGAAGAGTTGTGTTAACTGTCTAACTTTTACTAATCTCCAAACATTCCTATTTTTCTTTCTATGACACCGGGTGGGTATGTGGGTTGTACGCAGCATTGAGATGTGTTTATTCTTGCTACGTGACATCAGGGTGTGTTTTTATTTCTATTTTTTTCTCTTATTGTTCACAGTGGTTGGGTGTGTATTGTGCACAACTTGCATTGAATGTGAACTATACAGTACAGTGGCAACGTATAGTAGCTGAATTAACTTAAGAGTAGTGGAGAAGGGGAGAAGGGGTAGGAAAACATAAGTGTATACTTCCTCCTACTGCTTTTCCAACATGTAACAAATAATCTGATGTATATGATGCAACATGTAACAGATAATCTGATGTATATGATGCAACATGTAATGGATAATCTGATGTATATGATGCAACATGTAACAGATAATCTGATGTATATGATGCAACATGTAACGGATAATCTGATGTATATGATGCAACATGTAACAGATAATCTGATGTATATGATGCAACATGTAACAGATAATCTGATGTATATGATGCAACATGTAACAGATAATCTGATGTATATGATGCAACATGTAACAGATAATCTGATGCATGTGATGCAACACGTAAAAGATAATCTGATGTATATATATTAAACTCCCAACTGTTGCAGAAATATCTGGTCTTATTCTCAAATCCAAATCATCTAGCAGTCAGTTAGACCCCCTTCCTACTTATTTAGTAAAAGCCTGTCTTCCTTCTCTATCGCTTTAATAACCGATATCATACATTCCTCCATTACCTCTGGTCTTGTTCCCTCATCTCTCAAAACAGCTGCAATAACTCCAATACTCAAGAAACCTGGTGCAGACCCCAACAATTTGAATAATTTTCGCCCAATCTCAAATTTACCATTTCTTTCTAAAACACTTGAAAGAACAGTCGCATCTCAGGTACACGCTCACTTGACTAACAACCATCTGTTTGAACAATTCCAGTCTGGTTTTCGCTCCATTCACAGTACGGAGACAGCCTGGGTGAAAATCACTAATGATCTGTTGATGGAAATTTACTCTGGCTCTTAACCATACTTGTCCTCCTTGAGCTGAGTGCAGCCTTCGACACCATCTCACATAACATCCTCCTAGAAAGATTAGCTTCCATTGGAATAACTGGCACCCCCCTTGACTGGTTTAGATCATATCTCTCTGGCCGCACTCAGTTTGTCCAACTTAAAAATTTGAGATCTCAGTCCTTTCCTGTTATTACCGGTGTTCCCCAGGGCTCTGTATTGGGACCCCTCCTATTTATTATTTACCTACTACCTCTTGGCCACATTTTCAGAAATTTGGCATTCAATTTCACTGCTATGCGGATGACACCTAGCTTTACCTATCCACCAAACCTACCTCCACTCTTCTGACCACTTCCCTTTCTGACTGCTTACTAGAAATTAAATCCTGGTTTTCATACCTCAAACTTAATAGTGATAAAACTGAGGTCCTTTTAGTTGGCACTAAATCTACTTTGGTCAAAACTGATAGTTTTTCTCTTACTATTGACAATTCTATAGTTCCCCCATCGCCTCAGGTTGAGTCTGGGTGTCATCCTGGACAGCACATTATCTTTTGAAGCCCACATCAACAATGTTACTCGGTCTGCATACTTCCACCTATGCAATATTAATCGTCTTCGCCCATCACTTACACCTAAAAGCACAGCAATACTCACTCACACCCTGGTTACAGCCCGTATTGACTACTTTAATTATGTCCTCTTTGGTCTTCCCCTCAAGTGTCTTCATAAGCTTCATTTGGTCCAGAATTCAGCTGCCCGTATCATTACGAGATCTCCTTCCATAGATCATATCACTCCTGTTCTTCAGCAACTCCATTGGCTTCCTGTTATATACCATATTGACTTCCTTCTCCTCACCTTTAAGGCCCTTAATAACTTAGCTCCTTCATATCTTTCTGAACTCCTTCATATCCGCATGCCCTCCCGCACTCCCAGATCCTCTTCTGCTCTCCAACTCTCTACACCATCGGCCCACTGGACTACCATGGGGTCTAGAGCCTTCTAGACCCCATGGTCTAGAAGGCCCCATGGTCCATGGTCAGTCGTTCTGGTCCCATGGTCCATGGTCAGTCGTTCTGCCCCCCGCCTATGAAACTCTCTCCCACAAGAAATTCACAACATTGACTCTCTTTCAACCTTCACATCCCATTTCAAAACGTACCTTTCAAACGGGCATATTCAGTCTGATCCACGCTTCACTGAGTTTTGTGCAGATGTTGATTTTATATTTATCTGTTGTGTTAACTTTTTATTGTCTACCTGCTTTGTTTTGATTTAACACTGTCTGATACAGTGCTGCTTGTTTTTTTTGTTTTTTTTACTGTGTTCTGTAAGGCGTCCTTGAGTGTTTTGAAAGGCGCCCACAAATAAAATGCATAATCATTATTATATTATTATTATATGATGCAACATGTAACAGATAATCTGATGTATATGATGCAACATGTAACAAATAATCTGATGTATATGACGCAACATGTAACAAATAAACTGATGTATATGACACAACATGTAACAAATAAACTGATGTATATGATGCAACATGTAACAAATAATCTGATGTATATGATGCAACATGTAACAGATAATCTGATGTACATGACGTAACATGTAACAAATAAACTGATGTATATGACACAACATGTAACAAATAAACTGATGTATATGATGCAACATGTAACAAATAATCTGATGTATATGACGCAACATGTAACAAATAAACTGATGTATATGACGTAACATGTAACAAATAATCTGATGTATATGACGTAACATGCAACAAATAAACTGATGTATATGAAGCAACATGTAACAAATAATCTGATGTATATGACGCAACACTTAACAAATAAACTGATGTATATGATGCAACATGTAACAATCTGATGTATATGATGCAACATGTAACAGATAATATGATGTATATGACGCAACATGTAACAAATAAACTGATGTATATGACGCAACATGTAACAAATAATCTGATGTATATGATGCAACATGTAACAGATAATCTGATGTATATGACGTAACGTAACAAATAAACTGATGTATATGACGCAACATGTAACAAATAAACTGATGTATATGATGCAACATGTAACAAATAATCTGATGTATATGATGCAACACTTAACAAATAAACTGATGTATATGATGCAACATGTAACAAATAATCTGATGTATATGATGCAACATGTAACAGATAATATGATGTATATGATGTAACGTAACAAATAATCTGATGTATATGATGCAACATGTAACAAATAATCTGATGTATATGATGCAACATGTAACAGATAATATGATGTATATGACGTAACGTAACAAATAAACTGATGTATATGACGCAACATGTAACAAATAAACTGATGTATATGATGCAACATGTAACAAATAATCTGATGTATATGAT
This sequence comes from Lampris incognitus, assembly GCF_029633865.1. Taxonomy (NCBI): domain Eukaryota; kingdom Metazoa; phylum Chordata; class Actinopteri; order Lampriformes; family Lampridae; genus Lampris; species Lampris incognitus. The sequence continues at coordinate 24,500,208 of NC_079231.1, read as the reverse complement.
GCAACATGTAACAGATAATATGATGTATATGACGCAACATTTAACAAATAAACTGATGTATATGATGCAACATGTAACAAATAAACTGATGTATATGACGCAACATGTAACAAATAATCTGATGTATATGACGCAACATGTAACAAATAATCTGATGTATATGACGCAACATGTAACAAATAATCTGATGTATATGACGCAACATGTAACAAATAATCTGATGTATATGATGCAACACTTAACAAATAAACTGATGTATATGACGCAACATGTAACAAATAATCTGATGTATATGATGCAACATGTAACAGATAATCTGATGTATATGACGTAACATGTAACAAATAATCTGATGTATATGATGCAACATGTAACAAATAATCTGATGTATATGACGCAACATGTAACAAATAATCTGATGTATATGACGCAACACTTAACAAATAAACTGATGTATATGATGCAACATGTAACAAATAATCTGATGTATATGATGCAACATGTAACAAATAATCTGATGTATATGACGCAACATGTAACAAATAAACTGATGTATATGACGCAACATGTAACAAATAATCTGATGTATATGACGCAACATGTAACAAATAAACTGATGTATATGACGCAACATGTAACAAATAATCTGATGTATATGACGCAACATGTAACAAATAAACTGATGTATATGACGCAACATGTAACAAATAATCTGATGTATATGATGCAACATGTAACAAATAATCTGATGTATATGATGTAACATGTAACAAATAAACTGATGTATATTGAGATCTGTTCACTGAGTTTGATGTGTGGATTTGTTGATCATTTAAGATTATTGGCAATGGATTATCTGTATGTTATATCCTGCTTATTTACATGTTGGAAATAAATCATCATCATCATAATCATGGTCCTATGAGTTGCATTACTTCTGAAATCTCCACGTATAGAACTTTATCTACTCGCGCTATTAGGATTTAATCGCACACATCAATTTAAAAAAATAAAAAAATGACCAGCTCTAAAATGCCCGTGAGAACACGTGAGGACCAGGCTGTGTCACATCCAACACCCCCTTCACATGGATTCAGCCAAACCCTTTAACGATCCAAAACCATTCTTTGTTTTCACTTGTGGAGGAGGTGAAAGTGCTTCAAGTACTTATGGAGGATGTCAAGTACACCTGTCCAGCAGGTGTACTTGACACGCCTGCATTCCTGAAAGGTGTTGAAGCGGCGTTTTAGCGTCTGCAAATCCCTTTACGCACGGCGCAGGAGATAAGCCATCCAACACACTGCGCATGGATAGATAGAGAGATAGAGAGATAGATAAATAGATAGATAGATAGATAGATAGATAGATAGATAGATAGATAGATAGATAGATAGATAGATAGATAGATAGATAGATAGATAGATAGATAGATAGATAGATAGATAGATAGATAGATAGATAGAAAGATAGATAGATAGATAGATGGATATATAGGTAGATAGAAAGATAGATAGATAGATAGATAGATAGATAGATAGATAGATAGATAGATAGATAGATAGATAGATAGATAGATAGATAGATAGATAGATAGATAGATAGATAGATAGATAGATAGATAGACAGAAAGAAAGAGAGAGGGAGGGAGAGGCAGAGAGAAGGAGATATTGATACCCTTTTGCTTTCTGCCGGTCCGATGCTCCTCGTGTCCCCCGTGAGCGACGCGCGGCTCCGGCTGAGGCCGTCGTGCTTCTGCTGTGGCGACATCTTCTCCATCCAGCCTCCTGGTGACGGTGGCGCACGGCGGGAACCTCAACTCCCCTGCCGGTGCGTGCAGGAGGAGAAAATAAAGCCACGTCCGCTACGCATTCGCCCCAGATAAGTGGCGAACTTTCCAGCCGGCAAAAGCAGATTAAGGTCTAAGCACGGCGCTCGTCTGTGGCTTGACCGCGCGCAAAATCTGAAAGGACGCGAATAACTAAAAACTCCCAACAGTCCGAGACCGACGATGCGGGTCTCCCACGGCGAGCCCAACAGTCCGAGACCGACGATGCGGGTCTCCCACGGCGAGCCGCGAGTGGAGCACAGCAGCCCGCACGTCTTATTGTCTCTCACCAGTCGCTCCTCCCGACGCCTCTTGCTCCGCGCGTCAAGACGCGCAGCCTGCAGGCCATCTGGAAGCGTTGCGTTACGGGTTGTGGGGGGGGGGGGGGGCGGGGGCAACATGGGGATGAAGAAGACGTTTTGGAGAGCAAGAAAAATCACTGATCATTTTCAAATGAACGCTGCTGTGAGAGAAAGCCATTATTATAGAGAAGTGATTAAAACCCCATGAACCGGTAATTATCCTCCAATACGCATCCACGGCCATCAATCATCTCTTATAACCCAAACTTAATTAAGTGACTTTCAGCTTGGGAATGTTTTGCTTCATCTCTTAACAGAACCACCAAGACGGCCATTATGGCCGTTTGGGGTTTTCAAAGTTTAATAACTTTGTTAAAAAACAAAACATAACACAGACCTGCCGATCCCTGGATGCTCCTGAAGCTGCATATATTTGCGTTGAAATGAGTTTCAGATCAGTTGCACTAAAACGTTATGATAAGATCTACAGAAAACGACCATGAGCCGTCAAAATGACCGCTCGTAATTTGCGCGTCATCGTGTGCGTCATGTCAGTGTTTATGACGTGTTGGTGGCGTCATTTCCTTCGTGAAGTTCGTTGCTGTGTCCTAGAAACACACTAGCGCCCTCTAGTGGAGAGAAATAGTCTACACTTGATGTGTGATGCCCAACATGTCTGGGTACAGACGCACCGTGACTACCACCGAGGCGCTGCAGGGTTTACAGGCGTTGGACAGCGGCCATTTTAAACTGTTGACAAATAGTATTAAAGTTGATAAATGTTGATTTTGGTGTCAGTTAGCTTCGTAACAGACACACTAACATATGTAATGTATTAACAACTCAACTGGGTGTTTATCTTGGCACAATAAAGAGTTTTAAAACCGGCCGTCATTTTGACCGCCCATGGTCGTTTTAAGTAGGAGTGAGATGCCGGTCGTTGTACTTAAGAAAGTGTGAGTCTGAAAGTGAAGGCACACGTCTGTCTCCCTTTGACAGAAACTGGAGCACTTTGTTCTGCCAAGCTCGCCACGACAGGAGGACTTCATGGATGAAGGGTTTGTAGCTCGCAGAGTTCCTGTAGCTGAGACTCAGATGTCAGAAAGGTCTTCAAACCCCCCCCCCCCCTCCTGTCTGACACCTGAGCAGCTGCAGGCCGTGGACCAGCCGTGGACCCTCAGATTGGTGTGCAGCCAGCCTCTGTGTGGAAGAAGGACAGACCGTTTCACAGATCGTCAACAGGCCGTTGGTCATTAGACAACAGGCCGTTGGTCATTAGACAACAGGCCACAGACTGAGCAGGGAGCAGGGGGAGGAATTTGCGGCCGAGGCTGTAAAGTTATCTTGTAAGTTGTGGTGACGCACAGACTCCTGCACGTATCTCCCAACAGACTGTGAGGGAATGAAACCCGGACTACTAAGTAGATGACAAAGGGAGGGAAAAAAAGACAAAATAACAAGTGGAAAACGCTGTTGCCCCCAAATTGATTGCACTTATAGAAACAGAAGTGGGCCAAAAACTGGGCTAAAGAAGAACCAGGACAAAAAGTGATTGAGAACAAGTCAGACGGTGATGGAGAGAGAGGGAGAGAGAGAGAGAGAGAGAGGGAGGGAGAGGGAGGGAGAGAGAGAGAGAGAGAGAGAGAGGGAGAGACAGAAACAGAAACAGAGCGAATGATTACCAATTTGTTCACAGTTAACTCGTTAAAAGTGGACCACTTCTATCTCGCCTTCAATGACTTGGATAATGAATAGCCCCGGGCAGGGCAAAAGCACCATTTTCTTCTCTGCATCCACCCACGACATGGAGGACGGGTGTCAATATAGAGTTTATGCACCATGAGGAATCAGGAACACTTGAACACTGGCCAGGATGACCGTCAGAACTGCCGGTCTGCATGGGCTAGCAGTTAGCTTAGCCTGCCCCGCTTCCACGTCCTGTCAGACCGCCCTCAGGTTTACAGCTCCGGGCAGGGCCGCGGTCCCCGGGCCCACAGGACGCACAGACCAAGTTCTCCCAGCTGATCCAGCACCAGTTCTCCCAGCTGATCCAGCACCAGTTCTTCCAGCTGATCCAGCACCAGCTCTCCCAGCCATCAAACCAAGACAAGCTTAGACGCAGACGGGGACAAAGACCCTGCATGGACGGTGCTGGGTGAGGCTGCTGCCAATGTATATGTACTTGTATACCGTTGACATTGATGTACACTGCTTTGTGTCAAGGCTTTGGTTGCAGTACAACGAAGAGTAATTCCACAAAAAAAGGAAAATGTGAAATTCAAAGAGTGAACAGCTTATTTAAGTTCCCTGTTTGGTTTCCTTACCCCGCCCGGCCTTTTCCATCTGAGAGTTGCCTGCAGACGAAGAGGAGTGGGCCGCCCGCCGTCCGTCACCACCGTGAGGAAGAGCTCGGTGCAACTTGTACCTTAGTGTGACTAAGCACTCGGACAACTTTATAAGTATGAAAATGGCAAAATAATGATCTTGGTGCCTTTCGTGTTACACATTTAATTTCACTAATGACTAACAAGGCCACTAGCAAAGCTCTTGTAGTCTGCATGTAGTACTGCATCAGGTCTCCCTTTTTCTTCCCAGTTGTATCCAGCCCCCACTCTCCCGAGCCGTCCCGGTCTCTGCTCCACCCCCTCTGCCGACCCGGGGAGGGCTGCAGACTACCACAGGCCTCCTCAAATAATAACAAATAACTCTATTTTAAATTTTTAAAAAAAGAATGTGCCATTCTTACAATTATGTCAGCAATCATTGGCGTTTTTCCGTTGTTGCAGTGGCTCATTTACACATAACGGCACTGTTGCCTCACAGCAAGAAGGTCGTGGGTTCGAACCCCAGGCCGTCCCAGGTGCTTTCTGTATGGAGTTTGCAAGTTCTCCCCGTGTCTGCGTGGGCTTCCTCCCACCATCAAAAAGACATGCGTGTTAGGGTTCATTCTCCTGCCTGTGCCCCTGAGCAAGGCAGTGTGAAGAAGAGGTGGAGTTGGTCCCCGGGTGCTGCAGGTGCCCACTGCTCCTGTACAGCAGCATGGTCACATGCAGAGACACACTCACTGTGACCAAACAAGTGTAGGAGGACGAATCAAGTCTCTTCTATTCTAAACTAGCCAGGATGTGCAGTGATGCCCCCTATAGACAAGACATAACTTGCCTATCGCTTACATTCATGTTCCGATGACGTCATTCTTGTCTATGCGCTGCTAATGAACGGCAACACGCGGAAAGTTGTGCAATACTACCAAACTGTATCCGGAGTAACTGAAATATGCAGATTGTACAAAGCGTTCAACACAAGGAGAGATGACGTCATTGGATAAACTTCGGGTCTTCCGGGTGGTGTAGCGGTCTATTCCGTTGCCTACCAACACAGGGATCGCCGGTTCGAATCCCCGTGTTGCCTCCGGCTTGGTCGGGCATCCCTACAGACACAATTGGCCGTGCCTGCGGGTGGGAAGCCGGATGTGGGTATGTGTCCTGGTGGCTGCACTAGCGCCTCCTCTGGTCGGTCGGGGCGCCTGTTCGGGGGGGGATAGCGTGATCCTCCCACGCGCTACGTCCTCCTCACTGTCAGGTGAAACGAAGCGGCTGGTGACTCCACATGTATCGGGGGAGGCATGTGGTAGTCTGCAGCCCTCCCTGGATCAGCAGAGGGGGTGGAGCAGGGGGTGGGGTAATTGGCCGGGTACAGTTGGGGAGAAAAGGGCAGGGAAATTTTTGTGTGTAGAAGATGTTCCTGTGTTGCATAATCCATCTAGTAGTAGTAGTAGTAGTAGTAGTAGTAGTAGTAGTAGTAGTGCCACTGCGGGCCCTACTCCACGGGCCCGTGGAGTAGGGCCCGCAGTGGCCCGTGGAGTAGGGCCCACAGTGGCCCGTGGAGTAGGGCGCATCAGCAGAATCCTCAGCCTCCACACTCGGCTGCAGTCCGCCTGCAGAACTCACAATCCGGCCTTCGCTGACAAGGTCGATTTGTTCTGGGACACTTTTCCTTCTCTACTAGAGACGGTATCCACCCCAACAGGCTGGGCAGCCGCATGTTAGCGGCCATTTTCCATTTCGCTGTGCGGTCCGGTATTCATGGATGACTATTTCCACCCTCACAGTCCCACAGGTATATATATATAAATACCTTTGTCACACAGGACGAGATGTCTCCAGGTCATGATCACTGCTGCCCTGTGGAACCCAGCTCTTCTAAAGCTGAGTCCTCTCTCATCCCACGGCTCTCACAGGATTCCGGTTAGGACCAGGACCCGATTTGCTACCCACCACCCTCTGCACTGTGTGTGTCAGGCCAGTCTGCCGTAGTGATTCCAGACCCACTAAGCCCCTTGTCCCAATGGTTTTTGCTCTTTTAAATGTCCAGTCCATGTCAAACAAGTCTTTCATTCTCAATGATTTAATTATTCCTCAACCTTGACTTTCTATTTCTTACTGAGACCTGGCTTAAACCTGGGGAGTGCTGCCCTCTAGTGGATTTCTGCCCACCCAGCTATAATTTTCTGAACGCACCCAGGTTAACGGGTCGTGGTGGGGGTATAGTAGCTGCCTTTAAGAACCTTTACACTTGTGTTCCTTTTACTTCAGGTTCTTTTAACAGCTTTGAAGTCTTCACTTTTAAAATTGTGTGTGACAGCCCCGTTTGCTGTATAATTATTTATCGACCTCCAATCCATCTCCAGGTTTTCTTAAGGAATTATCTGAGCTACTGTCCTCTCTTGTTCTTACATTTGATAGGGCCATTGTAGTTGGTGATTTTAACACCCATATTGATAATCCTGTTAACTCATTTGTCATCGATTTTTAAACATTGCTAAATCCTTTAACCTTGTGCAGCATGTCACTGGCCCCACACAGAACCGTGGGCACAGCCTTGATTTAGTCTTCACCCTGAACATGTCTCTTAATTCCCTGTGTAAATAAGATCGATTTTTGTCTCTGACCATACATGTATTATATTTGATGCCTCTTTACTACCTACTACACTACCACAGAAATGTATAATTAATTCTTGCATCTTTAATAAGCAGTCAGCAGCCATGTTTTCTAGATATTTTTCCAGTCTGGCCTGCTGCCCTCCATTCTTCGCCAACATTAATGACCAAGTTAGTTGGTTTAATAATTTGTGTACATCTGCCCTTGATTTTTCAGCTCCATATCCTTCCAGCTGTCCCAGTTACTAACACTACTCCTTGGATCAATGAAAACATCCGTCAAAAAAGAAGGGAATATAGGAAGGCCGAACGCAGATGGAAAACATTTGCTCTTGAAGTTCATCAACTCCACATGAAGGAGTAATTATCTGATTTGAATCAAACTATTAAAGATTCGAGAGCGGCTTACTTCTCTGACTTGATGGAGAGTAAGAAACATAACCCCAGGTTTCTGTTTAGTACTATCAGTCAGCTTGTGAATCCCTCTCTGCCTACCATTTCTGCCTGTTCTGCTAATGACTGTGAACATTTCTTGTCTTTCTTTGTTGACAAGATCGAGGGTCTAAGGTCCAATTTTACCCCCACTGTTCCACCCCCCACCCCCGCCCCTTTCATCCGTCCGATTTTAATGTCGGAATTTGCTCCCGTATCTCTTCAGTTCCTGTTAATACTGTAAACTTCATGCGTCCCTCCTCCAGTCCCTGTGATATAGTTCCAACAAAATCTTTAAAATCCATCCTCCATGGCTTAGGTCCCTGCCTGCTTTCTATCATCATCGACTCACTCACATCCGGGTCTGTACCTGACTACCTTAAAACTGCCTGTGTTCAGCTCCTCCTCAAAAACCCCTCCCTTGATTCAGCAAGGGTAGAGAATTATAGACCTATTTCCAAACTTTCTTTCTTATCCAAAATCCTTGAAAAAATTGTTGCAGACCAAATCCTGCAGCTGACTGAGGGTCATAACATTTTTGATAAATTTCAATCCGGCTTTCGCCACAAGTATAGTACTGAGACTGCATTACTAAGTGTCCAATGACATTCTTATGCATGCTGATAAAGGTGAATACCCTATTCTCATTCTCCTAGATTTAACTGCTGCATTTGATACCATCGATCATGCCATCTTACTTGATAGGTTGGAAAACTCGGTTGGCATTTCTGGTCCAGCGTTAAATTGGTTTCGCTCTTATCTGACAAATATATATGTTTATGCTTCTATTAACAATCTTTTATCCTCGTCAGCTCCCCTACTGTGTGGAGTCCCCCAGGGGTCTGTTCTTGGGCCAATCCTCTTCTCTTTATACATGCTTCCTCTGGGTCTCTTGTTTAGTCCTTCAAGACATGTTATACCACTGTTATGCCGATGATACTCTAACAGAGATGTCCCTGAGACCACGAATTCAGACAAGATGCACATTTCTCTAGATTATTCCAAATGTTGAGATTATCCAGTGTGTTGTCCTTCGTAATGTGCATACTTAAGCATTTAAAAGTTCATTTAACAGGGATATTATGAATTGTTGTCAGAGGAGAGTTATGAATTGGAAATAATTCACATTTTTTTGGTTTAATCTTAAACCAGATGCCTTAGAGAAAAAAATCGGTTGTGTTGAGAATTTTTGGAATTTGATTACCATTTTTCAGGAATATTGTTATGTGCGTTCGCCAACTGCATGTCTCCGGCCGACAGATGCAGTCTCGAAGGAGTCGCCTCGCCCCTTCCGTGACAAGGTGAATCCAGGCTGAACCGCTGCTTTTTCCGACACACACAGAGACGCATTCATGTTACGAACACAAGCCGATTCCGCCCCCCTCGGATCTGACGAGACCGGGGCGCGAACCCCGGCCCCCAGTGGGCAACTGCATCGACACACAGCCGATGCTTAGCCCGCTACACCACCGCGGACCCTCCGGAATATGGTTGTATCATCTGCCAGTTGGCTGATCGTCAGCTGTTTGCCTAAGACTGTCAATTTTCCAAAGTCTGAATTGTTCACAAGAATGGAGAGCATTTCCACTGCAGTGATAAAAAAAACAACAGAGGAGATATGGGACAACCTGTTCAATCCCTGTCAATTAAGAATCTTTGAGATGGACCCTGTAGTAATAACACTGTGCTATTAGTATCCTTATCCGGATGTGGGTGTGTCCTGGTAGCTGCACTAGCACCTCCTCTGGTCGGTCAGGGTGCCTGTTCGGGGAGGGGGACTGGGGGGAATAGCGTGATCCTCCCAGCACTACGTCCCACTGGTGAAACTCCTCCCTGTCAGGTGAAAAGAAGCGGCTGGCGACTCCATCTTGCAGCGAATTCGGGACGCAACCACAGGAACTGCCGCAGCCGGGACGCGAACCCGTATTTCCTGCACCGCAGGAGACATCGCTAACCGCTCGACTAAAGGGTCCGACCCGTTAGCCAAGGGCCAACGTGTCTTACTTATTCGTGTACGTTACAATATGTATCGGAGGAGGCATGTGGTAGTCTGCAGCCCTCCCCGGATCGGCAGAGGAGCAGCGACCAGGACGGCTCGGATGAGTGGGGTAACTGGCCGGGTACGGCTCTGTGCAGAACTGTAGTCCACTAATGGCGTATTTTTTGCGATGCCTGCAAGATGTACCACACCCGTTTGCTGGTAGGTGCGGGTGAAAGTTTGTTGACACTTCTGCGCATGTCGTTGATATTTATCCACGGTGAAGCTCGCAAGCAGCGCGAAAAAAATGCCATTGCCAATGGCGCGCGCCAACAAACAGGAAACTGGTATGACCACTGCAGCAGAAACCGGAAGTCAGCGGATTACGGTTATGCATAGGGTGTATTGGGGAGGGGGGAAAAACTTATTTACTGGCTCAGATGACAATCTTACAAATATTGTTACATCTTCAGGAGCTTTTCAAAACCCGAGGCACAAAAAGTGTTTTGGCCACAGGCACAGTGGGTTCTGGAACAGGTGTTTCGATACAGATCACTTACGTCGTCATATATGAAGTATACGAAAGCAGTATTATATGTATCTCGACACAACTCTCATTAAACTGCCAGAAATGTGTCACCATTATTCTTTCTTTGATAAATGGACAATCGGTACATTTGTGTCTGCAAATGGCCATGGTTTGCCTTTAGAAACGCACTCATAATAATAATCATTACATTGATATAGGGCTTTATCTAGACACCCAGAGCACTTCCCAGAAAAGGGGGACTCACCTCAACCACCACCAGTGTGCAGCACCACCTGGATGATACACGGCAGCCATTTTGCACCAGAACACTCACCACACATCAGCTTGAGGTGGAGAGGAAGGAATCATTGAGCCAGTCATACTGGGGGGGGGGGGTGATTAGGTGGCCAGATGGAGACAGCCAGGTTGGCAAATTCACCAGGACACCGGGGGACCCCTACTCTTTGTGATAAGTGCCATGGGATCTTCAATGACCGCAGTGAGTCAGGACCTCGGTTTTAACATCTGATCAGAAGGACGGCATCTCCTACACCACTGTGTCCCCATCACTGCTCTGGGACATTGGCCTTTTTATGAGGACAAGAGGGAAGACTGCCCCCTACTGGCCCACCAACACCAAATCCAGCAGCAACTCATTTTACCGGGAGGTCTTTCATCCACGACCTAGCCAAGCCCACACCTGCTTAGCTTCCGTCACCCAGCAGAGCCAGGGTACATGTTGGTATGGCTGTGTTCTAGACTCTAGACACTTCTCAGTTTGGGGCAAAAGGTTCTGAATCCAAATGTAAACCCTGTAAACTCTCGACCAACCAAAGCAACACGTTTTGTCAGGTTGTTGTGTGATCTTATTCTGTTATGCCTGCGGATATCAACCCGGTCTTTCAGTTTACAGCACACGGAGGCACAAAGGATGCAGAGAGGAAGCAGAAAGACAGGATGTGACAATCTAACATGAAAACAAATCAGCATCGTCCTGTATCTGCTTCTGCCCCTTTACCCTCAAGTGACCTTTGGATGATGTTTAGGACCATTATTCACCTCGATAGGAATGAAAACAAACACACACACTTACACAATGCACGTTTTTATTGCATGCTCCATCTGTTATTGCTAGATGACAATAAGTCATCTGCTTTGCAGCTGTTACCCAGGGGTCATCGTCATTATCAAGTGACGACATGGGGTCGGTGGAAATTAGAGACGTCAATAACAGGATTTAAAGTTGTTTTTATTAAACAATCAAACGAGGGTTGAACAAGGAAATATTCAAAAGAAAGTTGATCACTTACCTGCAGATGCAGAAAAGGGCGTCGTGTTGGAGTGGAAATAAAGGAAACTTTTACTGATGACAGTGTGAGGCCGGCATGGTGGTGCAGCGGTTAACGTGGTCGCCTCATAACAAGGAGGTCCTGGGTTCAAGTCCCGGGGTAGGCCAACCTTGGGGGTCGTCCTCTGTGTGGAGCTTGCATGTTCTCCCTGTGTCTGCGTGGGTTTCCTCCGGGGGCTCCGGTTTCCTCCCACAGTCCAAAGACATGTAGGTCAGGTGAATTGGCCGTACTGAATTGTCCCTAGGTGTGAATGTGTGTGTGTGTGGGTCCTGTGATGGCCTGTCAGCCTGTCCAGGGTGTCTCCCCACCTGCCGCCCAATGCCTGCTGGGATAGGCTCTAGCATCCCCGCGACCCTGAGAGCAGGATAAGAGGTTTGGATAACGGATGGAGGGATGGAAGTGTGTGTTTAAGAACATATGGGGATGCAACAGTTGTCCAACAGCTGCCTGAGGAAGCTTGAATCTGAGGTACAAACGTGCACAGCCCAGTGTCAAGTCCAGCAGATAATGGGAATAGTGGTATTCCTCACTAAACTGATGCCAGTTGAGTTGTCTGTGGATAGATGAGAAAAGCATCATCAAACAATGGCCTGTCGGGCAACCAGGTGGCGTGGCGGTCTATTCCGTTGCCTACCAACACGAGGATCGCCGGTTCAAATCCCCGTGTTACCTCCGGCTTGGTTGGGCGTCCCTACAGACACAATTGGCTGTGTCTGCAGGTGGGAAGCCGGATGTTGGTATGTGTCCTGGCACTAGCACCTCCTCTGGTTGGTCGGGGCGCCTGTTCGGGGGTAACTGGGGGGACAGCGTGATCCTCCTCCTCACTGTCAGGTGAAAAGAAGCAAGCTGGCGACTCCACATGTACCGGAGGAGGCATGTGGTAGTCTGCAGCCCTCCCCGGATCAGCAGAGGATGTGCAGCAGCGACCTGGACAGCTCAGAAGAGTGGGGTAACTGGACAGGTACAACTGGGGAGAAAAAGGAGGGGGGGGCAATGGCCTGTTACCAGACATCTGGTATTGACTTCTGATGCGTGGACATGAATTGAGCTGACGCGGGGCATCATCAACCTTCATGACTGTTCATACATCACAGGTGGTGCGCCTGAGCTACGTCCTATACACTGTGGTAAACTGCTGCCTTAAAGGGGATGAATAACGCAGCGACCCCACCTCTGACTGGAGTCAAACGGCCTTCTCCCGGTCTTCTTCCTGGTGTATAGCCAGAACACCCAGATTGTGCGGGCATGCTTTAGGCTTCACCTACTGGCTTGTTGCATCTCTGCAGGCAGTGTGTGACAGGAACCTATGTGAAGAAAGACAAACACAATTTCAAAGCAGGTCCCAGAAGCAGCCTAGGCAGAACACAAACTAACAGTGAGACCTGCAGCATCAGGAAGTGGTCAGGTGTAACATCAGGAAGTGGTCAGGTGTAACATCAGGAAGTGGTCAGGTGTAACATCAGGAAGTGGTCAGGTGTAACATCAGGAAGTGGTCAGGTGCAACATCAGGAAGTGGTCAGGTGTAACATCAGGAAGTGGTCAGGTGTAACATCAGGAAGTGGTCAGGTGTAACATCAGGAAGTGATCAGGTATAACATCAGGAAGTGGTCAGGTGTAACATCAGGAAGTGGTCAGGTGTAACATCAGGAAGTGGTCAGGTGTAACATCAGGAAGTGATCAGGTATAACATCAGGAAGTGGTCAGGTGTAACATCAGGAAGTGGTCAGGTGTAACATCAGGAAGTGGTCAGGTGTAACATCAGGAAGTGGTCAGGTGTAACATCAGGAAGTGATCAGGTATAACATCAGGAAGTGGTCAGGTGTAACATCAGGAAGTGGTCAGGTGTAACATCAGGAAGTGGTCAGGTGAAAGGTGTCAGGTGAAAGGCTATGTTCTTTTTGAGTAAATTCTACACTGCAATACTATAAGAAGAAGAAATAAATGATTTTTTTAATCTTCATGTGCTTTATTGATCCTGTGAGGAAATTCCTCCCTGCATTTAACTGTGGGCAGCCGCCGTGAAGTGCCTGGGGACCAACTCCAGTTATCTTCCTACTGCCTTGCTCAGGGGCACAGACAGGAATACCAACCCTAACATGCATGTTTCTTTTCTTTCGTTCTTTATTTTGGATTTTTTCTCCCCTTTTCTCCTCAGTGAAAAATATATGCTTTCATAGCCCAGTGGTGTCCATCCATCCATCCATTATCCAAGCCATTTATCCCAATCAGGGTCATGGGATGCTGGAGCCTATCCCAGTAGTCACTGGGCGGCAGGCGGGAAGACACCCTGGACAGGCCGCCAGTCCATCACAGGGCCCACATACACACACCTACCTATGGACAATTTGGTACGGCCAATTCACCTGACCTCAATGTCTTTGGACTGTGGGAGGAAACCGGAGCCCCCGGAGGAAACCCACGCACACACGGGGAGAACATGCAAACTCCACACAGAGGACGACCCGGGACCACCCCCAAGGTTGGACTACCCCGGGGCTCGAACCCAGGACCTTCTTGCTGTGAGGTGACCACACTAACCACTGCGCCACCGTGCCGCCCAGCCTGGCGATGTGCTTGTCAGATATGAGACCAGACTGATCAGCATCACTACACTGCCCTAGTCCTCCTGTAAACGAGCTGCAGGTTTTTAACCACGTTTTGATCTGAACATCACTGATTAAGGAAGACAAGGATTATTTAATTATTTATTTTTTAAAATTCAACACCCCAAGAAAATCATAAACTGTAGAAAAACAAGAGAGGCCAAGAACCAGAGAAGCATATACCCACAGCAGATGGAGCAACAGGTGTGTGCTGCTGCTGGTGTAGACTGAAAGTTGGCAGATGATGCATCACTGCCACAAAGCTTACGTCACACTACTGGTGTAGACTCAGGCCAGCATGTAATGACAGCAAACACTAGCTAGCGCCAGAGGCTGCACCGTCACAGTGGAAACGGTCTAGTCATCCTGACTACATCTTCACTACATCCTGACTACATCCTGATTATATCCTGACTACATCCTGATTATATCCTGACTACATCCAGACTACATCTTCACTACATCCTGACTACATCCTGACTACATCTTCACTACATCCTGATTACATCCTGACTACATCCAGACTACATCTTCACTACATCCAGACTACATCTTGATTCTGGCAAGCTGGTGTTTCCAAAATAAGACTTGCTAGTTACATGAACACACAAATCAAACTCAGTTTACAACACAAGTGTAGTTAACAAGAACAGTTATGTTTTTGAACCCACCCACGTCTGAAATCAGAGTGTCTTGGAATAACTGCTGGAAGTTTTTATTTTTTTTTAGATTATTTGTTTTGGTATTTTCCACCTTTATTAGATAGCGATAGTTGAGACAGGGACAGGACAGGACAGGCAGGGGAGAGAGAGGGCATGACATGCAGCAAAGGGCCCGGGCCAGATTCGAACCCAGGCCTCTGCAGTATGGACTCAGCCTTATGCGGTACGCTCTACCAGGTGAGCCACCGGGGCGCCCCCTGCTGGAAGTTTTTAGAGAAGCAGTCGCACACAAACTAGTAAGTGTGTGATGGTCTTCTCGGAGCCAGTCTCACATTCTATTCAGACTGAATACCACGTAACCCTTCATAGATGCCCAAACCACCTCAACCAGTCCCTTCGACACGAAGGAGCAGCGGCTCTTCTCCACCCTCCCTCCGGATGTCCGAGCTCCTCACCCTACCTCCAAGTCTAAGCCCAGACACCCTACGGAGGAAACTCATTTCAGTGGCTTGTATTCGCGATCTCACCCTTTTGGTCACCACCCAAAGCTCATGATCATAGGTGAGGGTTGGAAAGAAGACTGGAGCGAAGATTGGAATTATATTTAAAAATAAAACCTGAAAATTACTTAACCGTTAATTATTCAAGCCCTTCTTTTTTGTTAACAACTTAAACTGTTCAGTGTATCCAAACATGCTTTAAAGATCATAATACATGTGAATAAGATCACTTGTGTTGAGTGTGAGTCCATCATGTGTTGTGTATTGTACAATACATATTGACTGTGAGGTCAAACCAGTGAATCAGATAAATCCTACTGTCACAGGGACCAATGACCTGGACGAGGAACTTCAAGATAAAGTTAGGCTGCAAAATGCTGGAATAAAAGAAAGGTTGGCAAAGCTACGAACCTTCCTAAGAGCACTGTAAAGTCTTGTAACAACATGGAAATATGTCCTGATCCTGACACTACGAAGACCAGACTGTCCGGCAAAACCCCTCCCTCACTCAGATAAAATGTGCACCTGGCAGAGAACTGACCAAGACACCAGCTACGAGCTCACATGGAAGCAAGTTTATTGGCTAAAATAGGAGAAACTGTCTAGAGATCAACGATCTCTTAAGAATTTTACAGACCTGCCCCCCGAGAGTGACTAGAAAGAAGCCACCGCTAAGAAAGGCAACCAAAGTCACACATGGGGTTTGCCAGAAGACACATTTGACACCTTGCAGGGAAAAAAAAGTTTGTGTTCAGACGAAGGCAAAGTTTGGGCGCCCCAATGGCCCAGTGATTAGCACTGCCGCCTCACAGTAAGAAGGTCCTCGGTTCGAACCCTGGGGTTGTCCAACCTTGGTGGTCATCCCAGGTCATCCTCTGTGTAGACTTTGCATGTTCTCCCCGAGTCCGCGGTAGGTTTTCTCCGGGTGCTCCGGTTTCCCCCACCATCAAAAGAAACGTGCATGTTTATACTCCTGTCTGTGCCCCTGAGCAAGGCAATGGGAAAAGAAGTGGAGTTGGTCCCCAGGTGCAGCATGAAGGCGGCAGCCCACTGCTCCTAGCTACACAGACCACAGCTAGGATGGGTTGATTGGCAGTAACTGAATTTCCCCAAGGGGTTTAATAAAGAAACTTAAATCTTAAACAATGAACTGCAAAAAGGAACGGTTTAAAGACAAGGTTGACTTCCTGGACTGCCCCAGCCGAAGTCCAGACTTAGAATTCAACGTGGTCAATGTGTGACCGGGACGTCGTTGTCTGCTGATGCTTTCTAATTAGGCAGAACTGGAACAAATTAAGCATGGAGGAATGGACCAAACATCTAAAATCACACTAAGGAAGCCTCATGTGGACAATACCCATGAGGACTC
Organism: Lampris incognitus; assembly: GCF_029633865.1. Classification (NCBI taxonomy): domain Eukaryota; kingdom Metazoa; phylum Chordata; class Actinopteri; order Lampriformes; family Lampridae; genus Lampris; species Lampris incognitus. The sequence goes on along the minus strand of NC_079231.1, from coordinate 24,483,717 downwards.
ACAGCTGTAAATGGCCTACAATAACAATCATGATAATAACTGTATTTATCTACAAAAGCATTGCCTGCAGGGTGTGTGTGAACACGTCAGTACACCAGAAACTTAATGATCCTGAATAAATAACTCTGCTTCATAAAGGTGATGAACTTGTTATGTTGGTGAAGTGGGAAAAAGGAGGTCAGTGCATCAAGTTCCAGGGGAGATGAATGATCTCTGTAGGCCATATTTCTTTGGAATGAAACAGCCACACTTGTCTTTGCTCAAACACAACTATTATAAATAATCACAGTTAACGGGGTACACACTACACAACGACACCTGGCCGTACTGCACATCCATCGTGTGGAGATGGAGGTGGAACGGCCGCAGTAGAAGACTAAGATCATGGTGGGTCAACTCCGGCAACAAAGTGCAGAAACACTTGTTTTGTGCTTGGTATTACTGCACGATCCGTGGTTTGATGTAAAAATACCACCACAAAACGTTTTATTTGAAAGAGTGCATGTGTGTAGTCTCTCATGCCCGCGCTGCACTGCTGGAGCTCGTCAGCCAGATGTTGTCGGCATGGACCACAGCTGCACTACATCAATGGACATCGATGTTTTCCACCCACCACAGTACACACCAGTCTGTCTACTCCACACTTCACCCAGCAACAACTTGGGGTACCACCACCTAGTGGCGAGTGTACAGTACAGCACCACGCCTGCAGGAAGCCGAGAGGCAGGTCTGACTTGCCGAGCAGCGAGGGGTTTTGTTGTAGTTTGGCATCACGACCTCTCCCTGGTTTGCCTTCAGCATTTATTTTTGTCAAGCAGAGTCTTGGTCAACACACATTCAGACTGGTAACACGTTACAATAAGGCTACATAACATTATAGTTCATGAAGTAATAAGTAATAACGAACAATTAACAGTTAACTGATGTGTCTAATAATCATTTACTAATGGTGTTCATAATTTACTAATTAATGTTGGTGCCTTATCTAATCTGTACACCCTTAACAAATGCTGACATCATGCCACTTAATGCTTATGAACTGTTATTGCTTCATTACTGCGTTAACTAATGTAGCCTTACTGTAATGTGTTACCTCTACATTTACCTCCTCTTCATATACACACCAACCTGCTGCCGTCACAGCTCTTTTACACACCCTCTATTCTGCTGCCCTGTACTGCACAAACACACACACAAAACATGCACACACACACACAAAACATGCACGCACACACACAAAACATGCACGCGCACGCACACACACAAAACATGCACGCACACACAACATGCACGCACACACGCACAAACACACACAAAACATGCACGCACACACAACATGCACGCACACACGCACAAACACACACAAAACATGCACGCACACACAAAACATGCACGCATACACGCACACAAAACATGCACGCACACACACAAAACATGCACACACACGCACACACACAAAACATGCACAAACACACACACACACAAGTCATTCAGTTACTTATGTGATACTGCTCATAAGGTTATGAAATAAATTGTGACCAACAACTATCCAAATGACACACAATCCTTTCAGTCATGGATGAAACTGCACACTGACATGTGTTGTGACATTACACACCGACGTGATGTGACATTACACACTGACATGTGATGTGACTTACACAATAACATACGATGTGACATTACACACTGACATGTGTTGTGACATAACACACCGACGTGATGTGACATTACACACTGACATGTGATGTGACATTACACACTGACATGTGATGTGGCATTACACAGACATGTGATGACTTCCACACTGACATGTGATGTGACATTACATACTGACATGTGATGTGACTTCCACACTGACATGTGATGACTTCCACACTGACATGTGATGTGACATTTACATACTGACATGTGATGTGACATTACATAATGACATGTGATGTGACATTACATAATGACATGTGATGTGACATTACATAATGACATGTGATGTGACATTACATAATGACATGTGATGTGACATTTACATATTGACATGTGATGTGACATTACATGACATGTGATGTGACTTCCACACTGACATGTGATGTGACTTCCACACTGACATGTGATGTGACATTTACATACTGACATGTGATGTGACTTCCACACTGACATGTGATGTGACATTACATAATGACATGTGATGTGACTTCCACACTGACATGTGATGTGACATTTACATACTGACATGTGATGTGACTTCCACACTGACATGTGATGTGACATTACACACTGACATGTGATGTGACATTTACACACTGACATGTGACGTGACTTCCACACTGACATGTGATGTGACTTCCACACTGACATGTCATGTGACATTACACACTGACATGTGATGTGACATTACATACTGACATGTGATGTGACATTACATACTGACATGTCATGTGAAATTTACATACTGACATGTGATGTGACTTCCACACTGACATGTGATGTGACTTCCACACTGACATGTCATGTGACATTACACACTGACATGTGATGTGACATTACATACTGACATGTCATGTGAAATTTACATACTGACATGTGATGTGACTTCCACACTGACATGTGATGTGACATTACACACTGACATGTGACGTGACTTCCACACTGACATGTGATGTGACATTACACACTGACATGTGATGTGACTTCCACACTGACATGTGATGTGACATTACACACTGACATGTGACGTGACTTCCACACTGACATGTGATGTGACATTTACACACTGACATGTGATGTGACATTACACACTGACATGTGATGTGACATTACACACTGACATGTCATGTGACATTACACACTGACATGTCATGTGACTTCCACACTGACATGTGGTGTGACATTTACATACTGACATGTGATGTGACATTTACACACTGACATGTGATGTGACTTTCACACTGACATGTGATGTGAAATTTACATACTGACATGTGATGTGACATTACACACTGACATGTGATGTGACATTACACACTGACATGTGATGTGACTTCCACACTGACATGTGATGTGACATTACACACTGACATGTGATGTGACATTAAACAATGCAACATCCATGATTTGGCTCAAACCCAATATAAACATTTGGCAGGACAAAATATATCTACAAAATATCTACATACACACCCACGTATGTGTGTGTGACACGGCAGAAAGAGGTGATGAAATATAGATCATTTACCTGCAGTAAAACTATCTTGCAGAACCCTCTCAGCTCCACTGATATGTAGATGTAGCAGTAAAGCAGAGATGAACAGACCCACCTCTCGCAAACATCTGTACAGATGCCATAAGCTCTGGTGTTTAACTGTGCATGCACTCTTAGACGTTACCATACACTGCTTGCAAATAGAAAAGACCTGTATACTCTCATACATTACCACCATCAGTCAAGGCAACGAGTACCTTCTAACAGTCCTGCCTAAAACTAAAATACCTAATGCTAATAACATATATATTTATATTATATTAATATATATAAATCTATAATATATATATATAACTAATTGTATAATATAAATATAATAAAAAACCATAAAGTAAAAATATAAAATACATAATGCTAATAAAAAATACATTTATATGTAATTATATTAATATATATATAATACAAAATTAAAATAACAAAAAATAAACATAAAATACCTAACACTAATAATAAACGTATTTATATAATTTATACATAATTATCTTAATATATAAAATATATCAATATAATTATATATATAAATACAATAAAAAGTAATAAAAATAGAAATAATAAAATACCTTTGGTCCTACCTAAAAATAGATCAACTCCAGCATCACTGGGGGATTTCTCTCTCACACACACACACACACAGTCCTACATTAGTACTGCTGACTGCAGGTGTTCAGAGTGACTACTGACCACACCACACGTCAGTTGTCCATGTTTAACAGCAGTACACACACACACACACACACACACACCTCCACCACATGAGAGTCTGAGAGGGGGTTATGCACAACGGTCAGTACTGTACACATCAAATGATGAAACAACTTCCACTGTTTGTGTACTTTATTTCTCGTAAGTAACCGTCAAATACAGGAAGCATTTGCATTTCGTAAGCATTCAAATAACATAAGAAACAGGTTTTCTGTGCTACGTCGTCATACAGAAAGTTGACTACAACTCATCTACACACTACCGAAGACTACGACAAAGAAACTTTCATCTGTTTTTCAAGGTCTGAACAGCACACAGGCATCGCAGGACAACTTCTAGTTTTAGCACACTGAACTACTATATAACAGTGAGAGCAAGTCTTCCTGTATATTATAAATCGTATGTTTGTTTACAGTTTGTAACGTTGGTACCTCTTTAACATTTTTTAAAAAGAGTGGAGTGAAGTCTTTGAACGGGTTGCTCTGCTAACAGGTCAAATCCAGCATGTGTGAGCACATGACAGCAGCTGAAGTGTGTAATCACAGAGGCCTCGCTGGGCATGCTGCACAACACGCTGCACAACACGCTGCACAACACGCTGCGCTGCATGCTGCGCTGCACGCTGCGCTGGATGCTGCGCTGGATGCTGCGCTGGATGCTGCACAACATGCTGCACAAAATGCTGCACAACACACTGCACTGCATGCTACACAACACGCTGCGCTGCATGCTGCGCTGGATGCTGCGCTGGATGCTGCACAACATGCTGCACTGCATGCTACACCACACGCTGCGCTGCATGCTGCGCAACACGCTGCGCTGCATGCTGCGCAGCGTGCTGCACAACAAGCCACAGTGTGCTGCACAACACGCTACACTGCACAACACGCTGCACTGCACGCTGCACAACACTGCACAGCGGCACAACCTGCTGCACAACATGCTGCACAACCTGCTCAACAGCAGCACAACCTGCTGAACAGCAGCACAACCTGCTGCGAACACGCTGCACAGCGTGCAGCACAACGCACTGCACAACACGTTTCAACACTCACTATTTAGCACACACAAGCACAGGAGGGACATTGCTCAGCAAACACATATGCACAAAACATACACCCTGAAAACTTGTGTAGCATCACAAAGCAGTGTAGATAAATAAAAAGCACTGGTTGTGTAGCTGAATGGAAGGAAGTCTTAAAGAAAACAACTGACTTTGTCTTTTCAACTTAGGAAGGAGATACACAAACTAATACTCCATGATTCTGATTAATGGACACTGGCTGGTTAGCAGTGATTCAACCAGCAACTGGGACAACATATAAATGCTGGAAATAGTGGGTGGGAGAAGCAATGTTGTAAAAAAAACAGAAACACCCCCCCCCCAAAAAACAAACAAAAACAAAAGAACAAAGAACATAAACAAGATACAGTAGAGTACTGCGATAGAGTTAGTATCTGCGACGCTTGCTGTTTGGCCCATCAAAGTTTGCCCCCATTGGATTCCCCCTGCCAAATGCTGAGACCCCCGCGACTGGAGGGCCTGACTGCTGCTGCTGCTGCTGCTGCTGCTGCTGCTGCTGCTGCTGCTGCTGCTGCTGAGGGGAATCCATTCCCGGACGGGCCCCCATTCGCCCGCCCTGCGGGTACCGGTCAGTATGCTGCAGCATGGCAGGAGCAGCACAAAGACACGTGTTGTTGTGTTTTAGATAAACCAAGAGGTAAAAGAGGTGAGACAGTCAGACACAGGAAAGACACAGATTGGGGGATGTTTGAGTCAGTGGTCATGGGATATTCAGACGAAGGTTTTTTCAGGGTTCAGCCATCAAGAGTTTGGTTGCAATCCAAGTGTTGTTATCCATGCGAAAATGAAGTGAGGCCGACGGAGCAGATCCGGGGAGGGAGACAGGAAGGAGTCTATTAGTTTGGACCCAGGATGTAGCAGACTTTTCTAGACTAGTGTTGATATTATAGTTTTTCTGCAATACAGGATGATCTGCAGTGTTATGAATTTAGGCTGGTTAATATGATTTTTGACTCCGAGTTTAATTTACAGCAGTCTTTCGACTAATATTTTCAACATGAAACTTAATTGTCTGAGATAATTTTCTTGGTCAACTTTATAAAACAAATAGAAAATTACATAAACAAAGCTATTTTGATGGCGACAATCCAGAGATGAGGAAAGGGAGACTGAACGCAGCACATCGCTGCGCATACATTACCATGGCTCCATTCTCTGGCATCATTGTTGCGGCCACATTTGGAGTTCCCTCAGGGCCCATGGCTGCACCCCTTCCACTCATGCCCATGCCCATCATTTGAGGGGGACCCTGGTTAACACTGGCCCCAGCAGAGGCAGGGTTATACCCATCTAAATGCAAAACAATGGAGGATGGTTCGGTCACTCAGGATGGGTCAAATGAACCTAGTGTATTCCAGCCTGCATAGTTGTGTTCTGAAAACCATGGCACCTGCTTGCTAACGCTAGCTTTCAGTCACAGAAAGTTGAAATATTGTCAGATAATTGATGAATACAACAGCATACCCCCCCTCCCCAGTTGTACTTGGCCAATTACCCCGCTCTGCCGAGCCGTCCTGGTCTCTGCTCCACCCCCTCTGCTGATCCGGGGAGGGCTGCAGACTACCACATGCCTCCTCCCATACACGTGGAGTCACCAGCCGCTTCTTTTCACCTGACAGTGAGGAGTTTCACCAGGGGAACGTAGCACATGGGAGGATCACGCTATTCCCTCCAGTTCCCCCTCCCCCCCGAACAGGCACCCTGACTGACCAGAGGAGGCGCTAGTGCAGCAACCAGGACACATACCCACATCCGGCTTCCTGCCTGCAGACACGGCCAATTGTGTCTGTAGGGACGCCCGACCAAGCTGGAGGTAACAAGGGGATTCGAACGGGGATTCGAACCAGCGATCCCCGTGTTGGTAGGCAGCGGAACGGAGCGGCACGCCACCCGGACGTCCCAACAGCATATATTTTAAGTAAAAAAAGCTTTGCTTCAACTACAAAGCATCTTATATGTGGTGAATTTCACAACTGTTGGAAAGATTAGGTCTCTGAAGCCAACGTTGAAGCAGCAGAACCAGCCAAGTTGTTCAGAGTGCATGTGATCATCTGATGACCAAAAACCAAAGTTAATGCCGTGGCAAGGAAGTAGCGCTATAAAGATACTGACGAAACAGAAAACATCTGGAGACAGAGTGAAGACAACACTTTCAACTGTTCTCTGACAAGAGAAAGAAGATATGAGGAAAAACCGGCAGGTTTTGGATCTTTTTATGGTTTAGCCCAGGGCTGCACATCACGTTTACCATAGAGCCGCTAAGAATTACTAGAAATAAACAGTAACAAGGACCATGTTATAATTTTATCCCATCTCACAGAGCCCCCCCAAAGTTTTATATAGCTAAGAAACCAGTTCTGATTTGAAGGCAGGTAATATGCTATTATTATTATTATTATTATTATTACTGAAAGGAATCTGAATTTCACAAAACGCTCCTTTAAACTGGGGCGGCGAAACAAATATCTGCAATATAAGTACTTGAGCTCATAACCAGTAAAACGTCTTTCGTGCAAACACCGAAATGGGGGGAAAAACCTGGGGAAAAATGACATTAACAAAACCCAACAACGTTGTGTTACATGCAGTAACAGACTGAACTAACGGAATGTGGGGTATCCACAGCTCACAAGATAAGAGTTAAATCACAGCATGGACATGCAGAGTTCAGCTGTCTTGAACAGTTTTAAGGAAAATGTTCGGTAAAAACTAGCTGTGAGTAAAATGTCACTAAGACGTAGGTTCCCGCATTTTAGTTTTTTAAACACAATAGCTACGTGTAAACCAAGTGCTCCTACAATAAAACTAAGATTACGACTGAATCAATGCCGTACCAGGAGTAACAGGCCAACTGGTGATGTGCCCATATCTAGCATTTTATGAACACTGGCATTCTGACCCACGATGCTCTTAAGAAGGCCAATGCCAGTCAGGCTGAAAATTAACCTTATATAAATAAAACTCATCTCGACAGCTACAACTGTGACCCGTTTATCATGAACTCTAACAATGTATCACAACGTATCAGTGATGGGTCCAAAAATCCCGACAGCATCAGTAAACGTAGCGACCACAGATGTGCAGACTCGCTAGCCCCTGGCTAACGGGTTGGACCCTTCAGTTGAGTGGTTAGCGCAGTCGCCCATAGTGTGGGCTATTAGCGTTAGATTCCCAGCTGCGGTGAAATCCCGGCTGCCCCCTGAATTCGCTACATTAAAGGGTCCGACCCGTCAGCCAAGGGCTAATGAGTCTAGTCATCTGTGGCGCTTACATAAATAAGAAACACTTTGGAAGACAATGACCCAGCCATAATATATTACACTGTGTTTTGTATGTCTGGAGGTTAACAATGGTGATCAATGCTGAAAAAGCACTCGTTTCAAAAGACACATGCAATTACCATTGGTTAGCTAATTTACCAGGCTGGCTCAGGGTTAGCCACATAGGTTAATATTAGCTGGCATACTAGTGCGAGTTCCCATTTAGGAGGTTGGTAGTAGACAGACAGCAAGACATCTGCCAGAATGAGAATCACAAGGTCCCATTGCACTTACAATGGCCTTCTGCAGTGTCTGACATGTCAACTCCAGCCAAAGAGCAAACATCTTCCTCATTTTGAAATGCAACCCCTTTAACAGGGATCTGATTTTTGAGCCTATGTGAAATGGCGCCGGAACGCGTAGTTTGCCACATACATTCATTTACAGACACATTAGCATTCATTAAGAGACAAGTTGTTAACACAATCATTGTAAAATGTTGAGCGAAAGGATTCACTGCTAATCATCTGAACGCAGCCACAATGGCAAGACGATCATTAAAATCTAAGTAGCCCAAAATCGGTATTTTCCTGCCCAGTCCTCAAGCATCCCCCATGCTGCAAGTTTCTCTGTAACCCTACATAGGCAGGTAGGCCTGCTTGTATTTACTCCACCAGTCACACACACTTGATTATGCCAGGTGAGTCATATCTGATATAATCCACTGCTGATTGGCTGAATGCTGTTGAAGAACAGTAAGTACAAGTAGGTCCACCTACATAGGGTTACTGTGAAATTTGGGGGGGGGGGCTTGTGGACTGGGTTGGGAAACACTGGCCGTTAAAGATAAATATGTATAAATACACATACAAACAAATAAATCTCTGTTGCATTGTCCAAAGGCCCACTTGGGCTCCCAAAATCTGCAAAGGAATATTGGCCCACCTCGATAATCAGTTTTCTTTTTTTGGAATTTTCCCGCCTCCCCCCAATTGTATTTGGCCAATTACCCCACTCTTCTGAGCCGTCCAGGTCGCTGCTCCACCCCCTCTGCTGATCCGGGGAGGGCTGCAGACTACCACATGGCTCCTCCCATACACGTGGAGTCGCCAGCCGCTTCTTTTCACCTGACAGTGAAGAGTTTCACCAGGGGGGATGTAGCGCGTGGGAGGATCACGCTATTCCCCCCAGTTCACCGTCCCCCCTGAACAGGCGTCCCTGACCGACCAGAGGAGGCGCTAGTGCAGCGACCAGGACACATACCCACATCCGGCTTCCCACCCGCAGACACAGCCAATTGTGTCTGTAGGGACGCCCCACCAAGCCGGAGGCAACACAGGGATTCGAAACGGAGAGCCCCATGTTTGTAGGCAACGGAATAGACCGCTATGCTACCTAGACGCCCCTATCCAGGGTTTAAGCCAAACATCATACCACATTTACTACTGACACATTGTACCCCAATTCAACAGCAACTGTGACAGACATATATGAGGAAGTAACTATGGCATTGGTATAGGTAATACTATAACTAAGCAATGGGATTAAATTTATGAAGATCATTAGAAATACACAATAATGCATTCAAAGATGTGGTAATAGCAACATAATGAGTATTAACCAGAACAGATAAAACCACCAAGGTAAAATGTATTTCTAGGACCAACCCAAATCACACGCGCTCCCACACCAACGCACAATCTGTCCGATTGTCGATTTGTATTGTGTTTACAGTTTCGCAGCTTACTTCCACAAAGCAGAAACATAATGAATTTAGTTGATACAGTTGATGTGCAGTCCTGGGTTATCATATTATGTAGTAAAGAACCATCGTTATTTTCTCATTCGGTCTTAGTTATGGCTTTATGGTGTCCCTGCCTAGTTTTGGCCCCTAGCCCCTCACCCTGCAACCACAAAGAAAATCTATATGTGATTTATTTTTAACTACATGTGAACCCTTTCATTCATCAACGGCCTGTAAAATACATTGGAGCTAAAGGTGGAAAGTGTTCAAGCCCCTTGACATTTCAGTGTTGCAGCTGAAAAAAATTGATCATTCTGAGTTTTATTTTTTTCAGTTATGTTAACATTATACACCATCATTCCCAACTGGATTTCCGAACGATAAACTTGAAAGGAAACACTGCAATTCCTCGAGTTGGTTAATTAAGTTAAGTTTCCTTTATTAATCCCCTTGGGGAAAACTCAGTTACGGCTAATTAACCCATCCTAGCTGTGATCTGTGTAGCTAGGAGCAGTGGACCAACTCCACTTCTTTTCCCATTGCCTTGCTCAGGGGCACAGACAGGAGTATTAACCCTAACATGCATGTCTTTTTTGATGGTGGGGGAAACCGGAGCACCCGGAGAACATGCAAACTCCACACAGAGGACGACCTGGGATGACCCCCAAGGTTGGACAACCCCGCAGAACCCAGGACCTTTTTGCCATGGGGCGACAGCATTAACCACCGGGTCACTGTGCCGCCCAAGTATTCAAGTATTCAACCCCTCGTCTGGGACACTCAAAATATGAAATGTCTTGGAGGCTTTTTAAACAGCCTTTTCAAAGTGGGACTGTTACGCCATTAAGCCACCTTGCCATTCTGTTTAAAAGGTACAAACAGGGAATGGGGGGTAATTGTTGTTTCGGCATTAAGCTGGCAGTTGAGGTAGTCACAAAGCCAAATCGACATCTGTGTAAATTTTTTTTTCAAAAAATGGGAGAGCCAGCTGGATGAGACAGCCAACGATGTTGTGTTACACATTGCGCCACCTCTGCTTCCTCTGCTTGTTTGGTTCAGAGTAAAAGAACAAAGCTGATGTAAAGACAAGTATCCGCGATCTCACCCTTTTGGTCACTACCCAAAGCTCATGACCATAGGTGAGGGTTGGAACGAAGATTGACTGGTGAATTGAAAGCTTGCCTTCCGGTTCAGCTCCCTCTTCACCACAACGGTCCGGTACAACGTCCGCATTACTGCTGATGCAGCACCAATCCCCGTCAATCCCCCGCTCCATCCTACCCTCACTTGTGAACAAGACCCCGAGATACTTCAACTCCTTCACTTGAGGCAACAACTCATCCCCAACCTGGAGGGAGCAATCCACCATTTTCCAGTAGAAAACCATGGCCTCAGACTTGGAGGTGCTGACTCTCACCCCGGCCATTTCACACTCCGCTGCACAACACCCCAGTTGCGCACTGGAGGTTGCGTTCTGATGAAGCCAACAAAACCACATCATCTACGAAGAGCAGAGAGGCAATTCTGAGGTCCCCAAAATGGACACACTCCTCACCTTGGCTGTGCCTTGAGATCCTGTCCATGAATATCGCAAACAGAATCGGAGACAAGGGACAACCTTGGCGGAATCTGACACCCACCGAAAACATGTTTGACTTTGTGCCGAGAATGCGGACACAGCTCTCACTTTGGTTATACAAGAACCAGATGGTTCTTATAGCCATCCGGTCCTTATAATTCAAATATTAAAAATAATAAGGAATGAAATTCGAATGGGATTATAGAGGAGGATTGAAACTGGGGAGAGCTCATCACCAATCTACCACCATCCCCACTTTGAATCATAGTGGTTACAGCATCATTCTTTGGGGACGCTTTACAGTGGCAGGGAATGGAGCTAGGTATGGACAAATTGAAAGCAATCTCTTTCAAGGTGCAACACACCATGGGGTTGAGGAGGAATATTACATCTCAACAAGACAATGACCCCAAACATACAGCTAGAACAACACTGGAACTGCTTCACGAAAAGAAAATCAGTCACTGTGTGACAGCTGAAGCCCAGAACTGAATCCCACTGAGAATCTATGGAATTACTTGAAGACTGCAATTAACAGACATTAATTCATTCAAGCTTGACAGAGCAAAAGAAAATATGTGAGAAAAAAATGGACAAATAATGCCAACGCCAGATGTGCAAAACTAATAAACATACTCAAGAAGACTTAAAACTGTAACGGCTATCAGAAGTGCATCTACAAAGCATTGATCCAAAAGTCTGAATTAGGGATGCACGATGATATCCACACGTCATCATTATCAGCCGATAAAGGCTTTAAAATGAAATATCAGCATCGGCCCGAAATACCAATGTGACAGGTTGATAAGGTGATGCTTTAATTACGCACACTACGTGAACCATTGACCAGCCACGGACGCGGCGCATCATGTAGGCAGGGCAGAATGGGTCTTTTTACCTGCTACACCACCTGCGTCTGGGTTGCATGCCAGCTGTGTTTTCTGAGGAGGTTTCTGAGATATCAAGTAGGCTACTTTGGAAACGTTAAGTGGCAAATGCTTTAACTGGTACTGAATCAATTAACTACATCGTTTTAACTACAGGAGCATGGATGCACATTGATTTGATTGATTTAGTATTTTAATATGCAATGAAAAAAAACCCCACACAGTTGCATTGCTGTATCACGTTGCCTATGGTATTTATTTTAATGTTTAAACAGCTGTACTCATCTGATGGAGGGCCGTGTACCCACGCGTAGAGGGGAAAAAAACAAAAAACAAAACAGAACAGCCACGTAAAAACAGAGATCGGCAGTGCGATGCCCATGCGGGGGCATGCAACTTTTGTGGTCGGTACAACAGCTTCAGTTCAGTCCACTACAGGATAAACTTGACGTTCTCTGTAGTTAGGTGGGCAAAAAAATGCTTATATCAGTATTGGCAATCGGCCCAAATGAGCCGTAAAACATTGGATATCGGCAAAAATCCAATATTGTGCATCCCAAGAATGAATACTATTGTTTAGAGTATATTTCTGTTTACATTTAAAATAAATACCTGAAATTTTCTAAAAATGTTAAGACACGTTTGTATGGAGTAAAAATCATATATTTGCGTAAAAAAAGAAATAAATACATTTTTAGCTCGAGCTGCAACATCAAATTGTAGGAAATGTCAAAGGGGTTGAATATTTTCAGAATTCACTTCTATGAAGCTCAATGCACTTACTTCAGACCTCCAGACATAGGATGAGAGCTTAGGGGCCAGATATTCAACTGACTATGATGCCACACCCCACAATATATACCAAATAAAATGCAAATAATGTACTCTACTGTTTGTTGTTAGTAAGGAATGAATTTTTGCACAGTGTTTTATATTTCTATTTTTAGTTTAGTTTGCTCTAATTTCAAAGCGACTCAATTGAATCTCAGAAACATTAAAATACAATGACAAAGACATCATATATATCATCCCAATAATTGCATTTGCTGAAACAGTGCCACTTGAGATGTAAAATATATATATATATACATATATGAAAACGGACATTTAAACAAGGTTGAATCTAATCTTATTTTACCAGTAACCAGTCCTGACACAGTCATGCCCCTACCTCCCATATTAATGTCTCCACGAGGGCCCAGCTCACCCATTCTCATTTCCTGTTCTCTCTGGAAGAAGCGAAGAAAAACCTTCAGAAGGAAACCCTTAAGAGCAGTTCTACGGGAATCAGGCTACAATCATTAAACACTCAAACACAAACAAACACTACAGGGTATATATCAACTCAAATACAGTACTTAGGTGTATTTTCTATTATGCATGGCTCTTGAATATTATGAATGAAATTTAATCAAGGATGGAATTAAGTTTGGGGAGAATCATAACAAGACTGACTAGATGTCACCAACTACGATACCATTTTATATGGCCTTCCTGGAAGTCCTGATTAAAGAGCACTATTTATCAACAGCATGACTGCTCTCCAAAATTCTTAGTGACTGAGTAAGTAGATGAAATTGCCATCCCTGATCTCAGAACAAAATACAAAAAAAGTTTTATCAAATCAGTAACAGGCTGAACTATGCTTGTATATTATCGCAGCAAGCATAAATCCAACCAAAATTACCATAAAAACATTTTATCAATATGTGTAGGCTGTATCTCACAAAGATCCTGAAGAGACTTAATGTTTATCATCTACTTCTGGACTGAACCTTTAATCAAAACGACTTCGTACCTAGTTGGGAGCGTTTATTTGGAAGCTTGTAGCTTTTCCTTCCCAAGTTAGGTTCTTTCAGCATATGTGGACACAACAATCCCACTTCGGTACTGACCAAATCAACTGGATCAAGACCACCAACAGAAGATAGTCTTGGATCGAGACCACCAACAGAAGATAGTCTTGGATCAAGACCACCAACAGAAGATATTATTGGATTGAGACTACCAACAGAAGATAGTCTTGGATTGAGACCACCAACAGAAGATAGTCTTGGTGTGCTTCCAAATAAACTTTATAGAGGGGTTCCTTTGCAGTGAGAATGCAATGCTACCCAGTCCCTATTGGCAGAGTATAACACTTTAGAGTGTCAGATCTGCTGTGGATGATTCTATGAACGACACATTTCCTTCAAATAATTTGAGCTGTACAGCAATGTTTGAGATGCTACCTTGATTCACACTGAGATTGACTGCAAAAGAAACTCTAGCATATAGCATGGGATCACAGGAAACAGCTACACAGCTGCTTCTGATACTTCATTTTATGCCTTGAATCTGCCAAATGTAAATCACCGCTAGACTTCTCGTGTTTATCTTGGAGACAGTTAAATTCTTGCGCAAACATTCCAGCCAATGAGGGACCAGTTTGCTTGCATGACTTTTGCTTACAAATTCTGGTTAAAGCAAAACAGAACCGATGGACAACTACAAAAAGATAACAGATAAACTCCAAAGCAAACAAAGTATGGGCTTGAAAACGCCCTTAGTAACACATTCGACATTTACATAAAGTCAATAAACCGATTAAGGTGTCTACATGTGTTTGCAGTCATGCAATCTCTTCAATATTTCAAGTTTACTAGACTTGTTGGAAAACGGAAGTTATGTTTTGTTCCATCCCCTGCATCCAACACTGTGTTCCGAGACTTTTTGGAATACGTCCCTGAATATATATACATAATAAATATATATAATATATAATAAATTCAGGTTACTAAGCTTCTTTATTTTATAGAGCATAAATGTTGTTTCAGTCTCGATCCAGAAATATGGCTATTTACTGTCACTCAAAAAAAAAGGCGCCAACGCACACCTGCATTGGTGAGATATGTGCCAACAGGATCAGTGCCCAAAGATCAAGAAAAGGGAGATGCACACCTATTTTATCCTCAAGAATATCCCAAAGATGGCAAAATGTTTTCCAGCTAAGTTTGCAAAAACATCAATAACAAATATTTGTATCAGAGTTATGCATGGTTTCCCTGTTTTATTTAATCTTTGTTTACTGCCACGTTGCCTGTTGTCTATTGTTTCTGAGTCAGATGGCAGTACCAGCTTTTGGTGCATGCGCACAACTAATTCTCCCAAAGTGATCCAGTTAAGGTGAACACAAAACAGAAAGTAAATGATTGATGCAAAGTCTAGCTCTGTTAATCACATTGTGCTTGTGTGGATTTAGACCTTCATTTGGTTAAGATCATTTGATCAAGGTGTTTACATGGCATTTGTAGTATTCAAATTACTGCCTTAATCCAATCGAATTTTTAACCTGCATGTAAACACACTGATTAAGGCACACCAAAGGACAACTTGATAACTTTGCACATATTCCCCCACCAACATGGATTAGGCCTCGCTCAAGAATGAAGAAATCCCTCATAGTAGAAACTTGTGGAAACCAAGTTTAATGCTGCTATCCTCAAGGTTTACATGCAACAAATGTTAGCATTAAGCCATCATGCATGCTTTTATAGTTGCTCTTTTTAATGGTTACTATCAGGTAGGACTTCCCCTGAAAAATCTCTCAGAGCATTGGGTTTTACATCTCCGTCACAACAGCAAAATGCGGAAGTTTCAGGGAGGTAGCAGAGTGTAAAGAACTTGTAAAGTTGTTATTGATACCAAGCAATTATGTAGACAAAGTTAACAGAGGACCATTTCCAACAGTTGCAACAACATTACCAGCAAAAACTCGGGCTCAACCACATTTGTTGTATTCGGTGGTGTGGAAGCCAGAGACAAAACATTGGACGTTCAACCATCGTGAAAAGAACCTCTGGGATTTGAAACAGTCAAACACCAATGCAGTTACCAGTATCAACATATTAGTAAGTTAAACAAAAATGACAATCAATAGGACTGCCATTTTAATCAATCTGTAAACCTACCAAATATATTCATTACTCAAAAAATTAAGTATAAAAAAGACCACAGGCTTGTTTTAAACTTAACATTATCATTCCACTATTGTATCTAGATTGTGAGAGATCTTAGCATAAAAAACTAAAAAAAAAAAAAAAACTCAAAATGAACCTGAAAAAAATTAATAACTGAAGATAATATAACTTAAATGATAATAATGAAAATATTCACTGAGAATAAACATTATTGTATTACCACTTCACAAAGTGGACATAGCATTGAAGTCACACCACTGAAATTTTGATTCAAAAATCCACATTCACATACATTCAAGATACTTTCATAAGAACTTTACTCAGATGATTAAGAAATGTTTTGCACTAGTCTTTGCTAACCCAGCCACTGAGGATGCACAAGCAAGTGCATTCTTAGTGCCGGCCCCAAGCCCGGATAAATGAGAGGCGTTGAATCAGGAAGGGCATCTGGCATAAAACCTTTGCCAAATCAAATATGCGGATCATAAATCAAGATTTCCATACTGGATCAGTCGAGCCCCGGGTTTCCAACAACCACCACTGGTACTGTTGGCCAGCAGGGTGCCGGTGGAAACTATGCTACTGTTAGGTGAAGATAAAGGAGAAAGGGAAGGAATTTCCAGAGGCAACGAGAGAGGAGGAAGGTTAGGAGTGCGGAGGTGAGTCGGAACTTTGAATGTTGGCACTATGACTGGTAAAGGGAGAGAGCTGGCTGATATGATGGAAAGAAGAAAGGTCGATATACTGTGTGCGCAACAGACCAGGTGGAAGGGGAATAAGGTCAGGAGCATCAGAGGTGGATTCAAACTCTTCCACCATGGTGCGAATAGGAGGAGAAATTGGGTAGGGGTCATTCTGAAGAAACAGTATATCAAGAGTATGTTGGAGGTGAAGACAGTGTCAGACAGAGTGATGTGTATGAAGCTGGAAATTGAAGGGGTGATGATGAATGTTACCAGCGCATATGCCCCACAAGTTGGGTGTGAGATAGAAGAGAAAGAAGAATTCTGGAGAGAGCTGGATGAGGTGGTGGAGAGTTTACCCAAGGAGGATAGAGTGGTGACTGGAACGGACTTCAATGGACATGATGGTGAAGGGAACAGAGGTGATGAGGAGGTAACAGGTAGGTATGGTGTCAAGGAGAGGAATGTGGCTGGACAGATGGTAGTGGATTTTGCAAAAAGGATAGAAATGGCTGTGGTGAATATGTATTTCAGAAGAGAGAGGAACAATGGGTGACGTATAAGAGTGGAGGAAAGTAGACACAAGTGGACTATATTTTATGTAGGAGGCGTGATCTGAAAGGGATTGGAGACTGCAAGATGGTGACAGGAGAACATAGTTTGGAAGCACCACATGGTGGTCTGTAGGATGACTTTGGAGATCAAGAAGAGGAAGCGAGAGAAGGCAGAGCCAAGGATCAACTGGTAGAAGTTGAAGAAGGAAGACTGTTCTGTGGAGTTCCAGGAGGAGTTAAGACAGGCACTGGGTGGTAGTGAAGAGTTGCTGGATGGCAGGGCAACTACTGCAGAAATAGTGAGGGAGACAGCTAGGGAGGTACTTGGTGTGTCATCTGGAGAGGAAGGAAGACGAGGAGACTTGGTGGTAGAATGATGAATTTAAGCAAAGTATACACAGAAAGAGGTTGTCAAAGACGAAGTGGGATAGTCAGAGAGATGAAGAAAGTAGTCAGGAGTACAAGAAAATGAGGTGTAAAGCAAAGCAAGAGGTGGCAAAGGCAAAGGAAAAGGCATATGGTGAGTTGTATGAGTGGTTGGACACTAAGGAGGAATAAAAGGACTTGTACCGACTGGCTAGACAGAATGACTGAGCTGGGAAGGATGTGTAGCAGGTTAGGGTGATGAAGGATAGAGAGCTTAGAAACACAATCTTGGAAAGTGAGAGGATGTCTGAGGAGTGGAGAAGAAGTGTACTGGTACCGATTTTCAAGAATAAGGGTGATGTGCAGAGCTGTACTACAGCGGTACAAAGTTGATCAGCCACAGCATGAAGATATGGGAAAGAGTAACAGAAGCTGGGTTAAGAGGAGAGGTGATGATTAGCGAGCAGCAGTATGGTTTCATGCCACGAAAGAGCACCACAGATGTGATATTTGCTTTGAGAATGATGATGGCGAAGTATAGAGAAGGTCAGAAGGAGTTATATTGTGTCTTTGTGGATTTAGAGAACGTATATGACAGGGTGCTGAGAGAGGAGGTGTGGTATAGTATGAGGAAGTCGGGAGTGGCAGAGAAGTATGTAGGAGTGGTGCAGGATATGTATGAGGGCAGTGTGACAGTGGTGAGGTGTGCAGCAGGAATGATAGATGGGTTCAAGATGGAGGTGGGATTACATCAACGATCAGCCCTTTCTTGTTTGCAATGGTGATGGACAAGATCAGGCAGCAGTCTCTGTGGGCTACGATGTTTGCGGATGACACTGTGATCTGCAGCGAGAGTAGGGTGCAGGTTGAGGAGAGCCTGGAGAGGTAGAGGTATGCACTGGAGAGAAGAGGAATAAAAGTCAGTAGGAGCAAGACAGAATACATATGCGTAAATGAGAGGAAGGACAGTGGAATGGTGAGGACACAAGAAGTAGAGGTGACGAGAGGGTCCGCGGTGGTGTAGCGGTATAAGCATCGGCTTTGTGTCGACACAGTTGCCCACTGGGGACCGGGGTTTGGGCCCCGGTCTCGTCAGATCCGACTATGGCCGGACTCGAAGCAGCAATCATTGGCAACGCTGTCTTCGGGAGGGGGGCGGAGTCGGCTTGTGTTTGTCACGTGAATGCGTCTCTGTGTGTTGGAATAAACAGTGGTTCGGCTTGGAGTCGCCTTGTTACGAAAGTGGGGAGGCGGTCTCCTTCGAGACTGCCGGCCGGAGAGATGCAGTTGGCGAACGCATGCAGTACGAGGGTGGGTGTTTGAATTAAAATAGGGATCGATTGCCCACTAAATTGGGAGAAAAAAGGGAAAAATCAGAAGTAAATTTATATAAGAAGTAGAGGTGACGAAAATGGATAAGTTTAAATACTCGGGTCAACTGTTCAAAGTAATGGGGAGTGCGGAAGAGCGCTGAAGAAGAGAGTGCAGGCAGGGTGGAGTGAGTGGAGAAGAGTGTCAGGAGTGGTTTGCGACAGAAGGATACCAGCAAGAGTTAAAGGAAAGGTTTACAAGATGGTCGTGAGATCAGCTATGCTATATGGTTTGGAGATGGTGGGACTGACGAAAAGACAGGAGGAGGAGCTGGACGTGGCAGAGTTGAAGATGCTAAGATTTTTGTTGGGAGTGATGAAGAAGGACGGGATTAGGAATGAGTATATTAGCGGGACAGTTCAGGTTGAATGGTTTGGAGACAAAGCAACAGAGGCAAGATTGAGATGGTTTGGACAAGTATGGAGGAGAGATGCCGGGTATATTGCGAAAAGGATGCCGAAGATGAAACTGCCAGGCAAGAGGAAAAGAGGAAGGCTGAAGAGGTTTATGGATGTGGTGAGAGGGGACATTCAGGTGGCTGGTGTGACAGAGGAAGATGAAGAGAAGGAAACGGATGATCTGCTGTGGCAACCCCTAACGGGAGCAGCCAAAAGTAGTTGTAGGTGCACTATTCTTTGACGCAATAACCTTTTTTACAAAAGATTTAATTATTTTGTTATGGTGGACCCCAATTTCCTTAAATAAAATAGTAACAAAGTTCATCTAAAGGCTATGATATTCTGATCAGCCATATGCTTTGAAGGAGAGACCGCATAGTGTTACATTACTACTGTCTGCCTGATTGAGTAGGAAATTATAATTCACATCAACTGAGAGCAATACATGAAGAAAACATTTGTCTTGTGTGGCAACTTCCTAAACAACATTTTATGCAATTCCAAGAGTTAAATGATTGTAGAATTATTGTAGATAATTCAAGGTGGAAGGGGAGTCATCGGAAAGTCTTGGTCTACAACGTCCAACATGGGATAATAACCAAAAGCAATCTACGTTCACCTAAATTCATGTTGGAGGAAAACTTTGATGTAGAAAAAAAAAAAGATTCTCAAGTGTTGAAACAAATGTTATTGTTAAATGCAACCCCGAAAGTGTGCTTTTGTGCATGAATGAATCATTTCTAAAGCTATGACAAATCATTTGATCTCAATATTAAACTTTATCCCTTACTTATCAAATATAATTAAAAAGATACACATTCTAATCGGTGTTATACGTGTAATGATATCAAATGAATATGCTACTGTGATGCTCAATGAGTTAGTAAAGAACATCAATGCTTTACTCCTTCCAATACAGTAACTGTTGTGCTTGCTTTAAGCGTACTTACCTGCTGAAAGGTAAACATCATGTTATTTTATACAGTATGTAAACATCACTTTCACACCAACTCATACCAATCATTTAATACATTCCCCTCCCCCACACAATTATTTAACTCACCTCAGTCATAAACTACTGCAAAGCAATTACAAGCTGCTACAAAAAGTTTGGGATATTTGTTGATTTTTTGCACCCGTGTGGATGGAAGCTGTGCCTTTTTGCAGAAGAGCAATTTCATTTCACATAGTCATCGCCTCTTGTTGCAAAGATGTCCATTCACCCCATGGTAGTTTCTGCTGTGCATTTGTTTTGAAGAGTGAAATGTGATGGTGTTTTAGAAAAAGAGCTGTCTTCAAGATTCACGGTGGTGATGTAATGCATCTCTAATTGTGGCGATGTATGTCATTTGTGTGCAGTAAATGGTTTTATCAAGATTTCCTGGGGAATCCATGTTAGAGACAAGCTTTCGGCATTGTTCTATAAAAATGTTGGATCTTTCACTGATGGTGTCATTTGTTTGTCAGTCATACAGAAACATCAAAATTAAAAATCAGTGGAAAAACTCCTTGTAGCAGCTTTAAAACCTATGATGCAATGTATTAGCAACGCTGTACTGTCAGGGATGCTTTGATGACTTGCAAGGCTAGCATCGATATGGCTCACTTATAACTCCTTGTCAACCAGAAGGCGTGACTTCCTTAGAACAATGCCAATAAAGGCAGCTTTAAGATCATCTGGCTAACATTTTAGCAGGGCAAAGGGTGTCCTGCTAAGATGTTAGAAGGTCCCTAAAAGAAGGAAGGAAGGAAGGAATGAAAGAAGGAAGGAAGGAGACAGGAAGAAGGTAAAGAAAGTAAAAAAAAGCAAGTAAGCAAGATATGTGCAGGTTAAAAGGTATGACATTTCAAAATTTACTGCAGCACTGAACATCAAAAATCTAATGGAATAACAACCTGCCAGCATGAGATAGACTACAGTAGTATAACGGTAATCATGATCATATTGCACCTCTTATGCAGACATAAATAAAACAGGCCTTTGGAGTTAATCATGTTGTCAGGGCCAGGACCCATGGCAGGCTTTGGTCACTGCAACCTTAGACATATTCAAATGTCCTACAGACCCCCATGTTGATTTGACGAACTTATGTTTGAATTTAAGTGTTTTTCTGTTTTCGTATGATATCCTAGCTCTTCACAATTAGGCTACAAAGTCAACAAATTTTGCATATGTTCAGGCAACTGTGATAATGAATTCAATTAGCAGGTTGATTTGATTACCTGTGTAACAATTAATCAACTTTTTTTTTAAACTGGATTTACCTTACCTGCTTTATCACAGGGATACCTTAAAAGGTCTTGACTTGACTAACAACTGAAACAGGTTGTGGTCTGTGCTGTAGTGGGCAGTGGATCAGGTACCCTGAATTAGTCTAATTAACTCATGGTAAATTAAATAGTGTCCACACACCAAACAAAGGAGCACTGAGAGAGAGAGAGGGCAAAGACACAAACCCATACAGCTCTTAACTGGACTCTCCAGACATCTGAGTGTTTTAAATAAACGTTTTATCTGGAGTTTTTAACTTTGGTTTTTTTTTTAAACCGATGGGCTCTTGAGCCTTCACTTACCATAGCTGTCCATGTCTGTATGCCGGAGAACCCCAGCTGCGGTCAAGCTTTGACACTTGGTTTAATACAAAACAGGTTTAACCATGTCCAATCTTTAAATCAAGCTAGAATATAAAGCTGAATTATTGTTTGAATCCCAACTTCAGCCAAATGTCTATTTAACACCAGAACAACCAAGCCAGTCATTTTGACCATTTTGGATTTTCAAAGTTTAATAACTTTAGGGGGGGGGGTATATAGAGCTGCCGCTCCCTGAATGGTCCTAAAATTGCATATATTTGCATTAAAACGAGTTTTAGATCAATTGCACACAAAAAAATAAAATATAAGATCTACCTAAAACAACCATGAGCCGTAATTTGCACGTGATCGTGCATGTCATGTCAGTATTGTGTGTGTTGGTCGCATCATTGCTGTGTCCTAGAAACACTAGCGTTTTCCAGTGCAGAGAAACAGTCTAAATTTTATTTTTGATCATTTCAACATGTCTGGTTACAGACGCTGTTACAGACGCACCATGACTACCACCGAGGCATTGCAGTATTTACAGGCATTGGACAGCAGCCATTTTAAATTGTTTGAGAAATAGTATTAAAGTTGTTAAAATTTTAATTTTGGTGTCAGTTTCATAACAGACATACTACCATATGTAACGCATTAATATCTCAATCGGGTATTTATCTTGACAGAATATAGAGTTTAAAAACCGTGGTGGTCAAATGACTGCCCACAGTCGTTCTAGTAGTTTTTAACTTCCGGTCGTTGTTTGGGACTGTTTTAATATTTAATTTCATTACTTTTATTACATTTCATGTTTTATAGGCCTTATTATGTTTGTTAGATTAGCAATATGTGTTTTCCGTTTTGTTTTTCAGGTAATATTTTCACTTTTTCAATTTTGTTATTCAAGTTCGACCATGTCTCTCTGAAGTTTAAATTGTTTAAAGATTGCATTGAAGTTGGTAAAATGTTAATTTTGGTGTCAGTCGTTTCTTTACGACATACTAACATATGTAATGCATTAATATCTCAACTGGGTATTTACAGTGCATCCAGAAAGTATTCACACCCCTTCACTTTCCCATCATTTTGTTATGTTACAGCTTTATTCCAAAATGGATTAAATTCCTTTTTTATCTCATCAATCTACACACAATACCCCATAATGACAAAGTGAAAAAGGTTTTGTAGAAATTTTTGCAAATTTATTAAAAATAAAAAACTGAAATATTGGATGTACATAAGTATTCACACCCTTTACTGTGACACTCAAAATTGAGCTCAGGTTCATCCTGTTTCCACTGATCATCCTTGAGATGTTTCTACATCTTGATTGGAGTCCGCTTGTAGTAAATTCAATGGATTAGACATGATTTGGAAAGGCACACACCTGTCTATATAAGGTCCCACTGTTGACAGTGCATGTCAGAGCAGAAACCAAGCCATGAAGTCAAAGGAATTGTCTGTGGACCTCCGAGACAGGATTGTATCGAGGCACAGATCTGGGGAAGGGTACAAAAACTTTCTACAGCTTTGAAGGTCCCGAAGAGCACAGTGGTCTCCATCATTCATAAATGGAAGAAGTTTGGATCCACCAGGACTCTTCCTAGCACTGGCCGCCCAGCCAAACGGAGCAATCGGGGGAGAAGGGCCTTGGTCAGGGAGGTGACCAAGAACCCAATGGTCACTCTGACAGAGCTCCAGCGTTCCTCTGTGGAGATGGGAGAACCTTCCAGAAGGACAACCATCTCTGCAGCATTCCACCAATCAGGCCTTTATGGTAGAGTGGCCAGACGGAAGCCTCTGCTCAGTAAAAGGCACATGACAGCCCGCTTGGAGTTTACCAGAAAGCACCTAAAGGACTCTCAGACCATGAGAAACAAGATTCTCTGGTCTGATGAAACCAAGATTGAACTCTTTGGCCTGAATGCCAAACATCACGTCTGGAGGACACCAGGCACCTCTCATCACTTTGCTAATACCGTCCCTACAGTGAAGCATGGTGGTGGCAGCATCATGCTGTGGGTATGTTCTTCAGCGGCAGGAACTGGGAGACTAGTCAGGATCGAGGGAAAGATGAATGGAGCAAAGTACAGAGAGATCCTTGATGAAAACCTGCTCCAGAGCGCTCAGGACCTCAGACTGGGGCGAAGGTTTACCTTTCAACACGACAACGACCCTAAGCACACAGCCAAAACAATGAAGGAGTGGCTTCGAGACAAGTCTGTGAATGTCCTTGAGTGCCCCAGCCAGAGCCCGGACTTGAACCCCATTGAACATCTCTGGAAAGACCTGAAAATAGCCGTGCAGCGACGCTCCCCATCTAACCTTACAGAGCTTGAGAGGATCTGCAGAGAAGAATGGGAGAAATACCCCAAATATAGGTGTGCCAAGCTTGTAGCTTCATACCCAAGGAGACTTGAGGCTGTAATTGCTGCCAAGGGTGCCTCAACCAAGTACTGAGTAAAGGGTGTGAATACTTATGTACATGCAATATTTCAGTTTCTTATTTTTAATACATTTGCAAAAATTTCTACAAAACCTTTTTCACTTTGTCCTTTTGGGGTATTGTATGTAGATTGACGAGAAAAAAAAGGAATTTAATCCATTTTGGAATAAGGCTTTAACAAAACAAAATGAGGGGAAAGTCAAGGGGTGTGAATACTTTCCGGATGCACTGTATCTTGACAGAATATAGAGTTTAAAAACTGGCCGTCATTTTAACCGTCCATGGTCGTTTTAGGTAGCAGTGAAATCCGGGTCGTTCTAGTGTTAAATCTCCTTAATTTGCTCTGAATGCGTAACTTACTGCATTACTACAACAAATAGTATCACCTTACAATGTATAGGGGTCTATTCGCTGGGCAAATAGCCTGAACAAGTGGCTGACATTAATTTGCTAAAGTAAACAGTCATTGCTGACTTTCTTTGAGCTTCTGGAGAAACAGTTGTGAGACTACATTTCAACTATACAACTGTGTATATATGCACACACAATATGCACTTGGAATTACGTTTTAACTTTGTATGTTACTACTTTGACATGCCTCTTTTCCCGACAGTGAATAAATTGGACCAGTCTCAATAAGTGATGACACTGGCATTTCCTTTGACAAAGTTTGGCCTCCATATCACTGAGAACTCTTTTTAAGGCTTGCCTGTAGAATAACCTGTATTAGGTTATTCTATAGGCAAGCAAAAAAAAAAAAAAAAAAAGACAAAACAAAACAAAGACTTTAATTTATTCAACAAAAAATGTTTTTCATTTCATTTAACAAAATTGTTATTATTTAACAAAACTTATTTAACGTCATTCAAATTTATCAAAATGTTTATTAACATTTATTTCAAATGTATTAAAAACGTATTTAACTTTATTTAACAAAAATAAAAAATAAAAAATTAGCATTTCTTGACTGATCTAAGGTGGCCACTTATTTGAATAGCAACACAGCAAAATTGTAGGCAATGGTGGCAAACACAAAGTAATGCATCTTAATATGGAGAGACTTTAAAGTCCTCATCCAATGAATGATAACGTGTTGTGCACTGTGTCCGGGTTATGTGACTCAATGATATATATCCCTGACAACCTATGAACTCCATTATTTACAGTTCTGCTAACAGGAGGACAAATTCCAAGACTGATTTGGCTCACGAGACTAACACACACACACACACACACACACACACACACACACACACACACACACACACACACACACACACACACACACACACAAAAAGACATTTCTGTTAACAACGTTCGTAAAATCATTATAGCCTAAAAAGTAAAACCTGGTAAAATCATGATACAGGGTTATCCTAAGAAAACTCAAGTCACGGATTCATAACAGTTTCATGATGCATTTATGGCAGTGTATTGATTAGCAGGAGCTGTGTGCATATTAATTAAAACACTACACACAACTGATATTTTTGTAAGTAGTCTCATCATCCAAACACACTGAAAAGAAATTCATAACTGAAAAAAATCTATAAACCTACTCCGATTTGTTATTGCTTGTTTCTTTTCTCTTGAATATTATGTAATGTTTTGAATTACATTAAATTCAAACTTTATGTAATTAAAAAAACGTGAATTTTATGTGAAATGAAAGCAGATTGTTTTTGCACACATGGTCTGCAGATTCTCATAAACACAACAGCTTAAAAAAAAACAAAGGAAGTAAACTTGGCACTTGAGCCCTGTTGGGAAGGTGAAAAGAAACCATGAGAAATTCATATGAACAACAGTGGATGTGTTACATCATGGAGGCCTGCACACCAACAGGTCTTGGGAGTGTGGTGGGTAAATGACAGGTGATTCATTACGCAGGAAAAAACCAAGTGATACGCAAAAATAGATGTCACTTAACTTTAATGACTGGTAACTACTGAATGAAAAAAAAAGAAGAGTAAAATAGGGGCTTTTGTGTATCTCCAGTTTGCTTCCATGTCGCTATGATGTACTGTAAAATATAACCTATATCAAATGCTCACAAATTACACTGCACCATACAAGTCAACGCCTGCAAGTCGCAGAGAATTAGCTGTTAAAATCTATTATTAGGCAAGTATTGATGTCCTGCTGGCTAATATGACACTTAATATTCAAGTATAACAGCTATTTACTTCCCTGTGACACAAATGATTCAAAACACTTATTTGGTACAACGTGACAAAGCCCCAATTTTACTCAGTAATTACCTCTTGTCGTCTTCAGTGACATCTATTTTACTTTTGCGTTCCGCAGTTCTATTCCATTATAGAAACCACTTATCCTGCTCTGTTTTAAGCTTTGCTCATATTACATCTAAATTTTCTATAATATATATATAACATCTATAAATATATATAAAATATATACATTATATATATAATACTTCATTTTACACACACACACACACACACACACACACACACACACATATATATATATATATATATATATATATATATGACTTGATTAAATGAAACTCAGCGGTAGGGAAAGTGCTCAATAAACAAGGAGCAAAATAATCCAGTGATTCAAGTAATGTTTTAAAGTAAATTCTTTAAAGTAAATTAAATTCTTTAAAGTAAATTCTTTAAAGTAAAGAATTACTTGAATCACTGGATATATATATATATATATATATATACACACACACACATACATACTTATATGTGTGTATGCTTTACTCAGTTATTTCTTTGTAATGAATGGCCTGGAATTTAAAGGGTCACCATGTGTGTGGACAGCTGGAACAGACCTAGCTACTGACATGGATTAGAGGATATGCTTGTTACAGCAGCTTTGAGAATACATTTCAGCAAGAAAATATGATTAAAATGGGGATGGGATATTTTCTTGTATATACTTTAATTTGCTAAGATACTTAGAGAGATATTGTAAAAAAAAAAAGAAAAAGATTCCGCACCAATACCAAGATTATTACCTATTTGGTCTGATCCATTACCTTTTCCATGGAAAATTATTCAGTCAGCAGTCACAATAATAAAAAAAATCATACACACACACACACAACTGGAGAATTGTGGGCACTAGCCACTGTTCTAGTGCTATAAAATGTTTAGTAGCCCTACATGTGTAACAGTTTTCAAAATTAGACACCAAAAATCAAACACTTGAAGCTAGAATCTGCAATGGCGTCAGACAGCAGCCTTTTGGTCATTGCACTATGCCTACATTTTGCATTTTAGTCTGGTGTCTGGCCCTGACTGTGTGTAAGTTGAGTGGGAACAGGAGAGTGGTTGTGAGTGTGTGTGAGTTGAGTGGGGACAGGGGAGTGGTTGTGAGTGTGTGTGAGTTGAGTGGGGACAGGGGAGTGGTTGTGAGTGTGTGTGAGCTGAGTGGGGACAGGAGAGTGGTTGTGAGTATGTGTGGGTTGAGTGGGGACAGGGGAGTGGTTGTGAGTGTGTGTGAGTTGAGTGGGAACAGGAGAGTGGTTGTGAGTATGTGTGGGTTGAGTGGGGACAGGGGAGTGGTTGTGAGTATGTGTGGGTTGAGTGGGGACAGGAGAGTGGTTGTGAGTGTGTGTGGGTTGAGTGGGGACAGGGGAGTGGGTTGTGAGTGTGTGTGGGTTGAGTGGGGACAGGAGAGTGGTTGTGAGTGTGTGTGGGTTGAGTGGGGACAGGAGAGTGGTTGTGAGTATGTGTGAGCTGAGTGGGGACAGGAGAGTGGTTGTGAGTATGTGTGGGTTGAGTGGGGACAGGAGAGTGGTTGTGAGTATGTGTGGGTTGAGTGGGGACAGGGGAGTGGGTTGTGAGTATGTGTGGGTTGAGTGGGGACAGGGGAGTGGGTTGTGAGTATGTGTGGGTTGAGTGGGGACAGGGGAGTGGGTTGTGAGTATGTGTGGGTTGAGTGGGGACAGGAGAGTGGTTGTGAGTATGTGTGGGTTGAGTGGGGACAGGGGAGTGGGTTGTGAGTGTGTGTGGGTTGAGTGGGGACAGGGGAGTGGTTGTGAGTGTGTGTGAGTTGAGTGGGGACAGGGGAGTGGGTTGTGAGTGTGTGTGAGCTGAGTGGGGACAGGAGAGTGGTTGTGAGTATGTGTGAGTTGAGTGGGGACAGGGGAGTGGGTTGTGAGTGTGTGTGGGTTGAGTGGGGACAGGGGAGTGGTTGTGAGTATGTGTGGGTTGAGTGGGGACAGGGGAGTGGTTGTGAGTGTGTGTGGGTTGAGTGGGGACAGGAGAGTGGTTGTGAGTATGTGTGGGTTGAGTGGGGACAGGGGAGTGGTTGTGAGTGTGTGTGAGCTGAGTGGGGACAGGGGAGTGGGTTGTGAGTGTGTGTGAGCTGAGTGGGGACAGGGGAGTGGGTTGTGAGTGTGTGTGAGTTGAGTGGGGACAGGAGAGTGGTTGTGAGTATGTGTGAGTTGAGTGGGGACAGGGGAGTGGGTTGTGAGTGTGTGTGGGTTGAGTGGGGACAGGAGAGTGGTTGTGAGTATGTGTGGGTTGAGTGGGGACAGGGGAGTGGTTGTGAGTATGTGTGAGCTGAGTGGGGACAGGAGAGTGGTTGTGAGTATGTGTGGGTTGAGTGGGGACAGGGGAGTGGGTTGTGAGTGTGTGTGAGCTGAGTGGGGACAGGGGAGTGGTTGTGAGTATGTGTGGGTTGAGTGGGGACAGGGGAGTGGTTGTGAGTGTGTGTGGGTTGAGTGGGGACAGGGGAGTGGTTGTGAGTGTGTGTGAGCTGAGTGGGGACAGGGGAGTGGTTGTGAGTGTGTGTGAGCTGAGTGGGGACAGGGGAGTGGTTGTGAGTATGTGTGGGTTGAGTGGGGACAGGGGAGTGGGTTGTGAGTATGTGTGGGTTGAGTGGGGACAGGGGAGTGGGTGTGGGTTGCGTGGGGATAGGGAGGTGGGTTGTGAGTGTGTGTGTAGGTTGAGTGGGGACAGGGGGATGGGTTGTACATGTGTGTAGGTTGAGTGGGGACAGGGAAGTAGTTTTAAGTGTGTGTGGGTTGAGTGGGGACAGGGGAGTGGTTGTGAGTGTGTGTGGGTTGAGTGGGTTGTGAGTGTGTGTGAGTTGAGTGGGGACAGGAGAGTGGTTGTGAGTGTGTGTGGGTTGAGTGGGGACAGGGGAGTGGGTTGTGAGTGTGTGTGGGTTGAGTGGGGACAGGAGAGTGGTTGTGAGTGTGTGTGGGTTGAGTGAGGACAGGAGAGTGGTTGTGAGTGTGTGTGGGTTGAGTGGGGACAGGGGAGTGGGTTGTGAGTGTGTGTGGGTTGAGTGGGGACAGGAGAGTGGTTGTGAGTGTGTGTGGGTTGAGTGGGGACAGGAGAGTGGTTGTGAGTGTGTGTGGGTTGAGTGGGGACAGGAGAGTGGTTGTGAGTGTGTGTGGGTTGAGTGAGGACAGGGGAGTGGGTTGTGAGTGTGTGTGGGTTGAGTGGGGACAGGAGAGTGGTTGTGAGTGTGTGTGGGTTGAGTGGGGACAGGAGAGTGGTTGTGAGTGTGTGTGGGTTGAGTGGGGACAGGAGAGTGGTTGTGAGTGTGTGTGGGTTGAGTGGGTTGTGAGTGTGTGTGGGTTGAGTGGGGACAGGAGAGTGGTTGTGAGTGTGTGTGGGTTGAGTGAGGACAGGAGAGTGGTTGTGAGTGTGTGTGGGTTGAGTGGGGACAGGGGAGTGGGTTGTGAGTGTGTGTGGGTTGAGTGGGGACAGGAGAGTGGTTGTGAGTTCTGTGTGGGTTGAGTGGGGACAGGAGAGTGGTTGTGAGTGTGTGTGGGTTGAGTGGGGACAGGAGAGTGGTTGTGAGTGTGTGTGGGTTGAGTGGGGACAGGAGAGTGGTTGTGAGTGTGTGTGGGTTGAGTGGGTTGTGAGTGTGTGTGGGTTGAGTGGGGACAGGAGAGTGGTTGTGAGTGTGTGTGGGTTGAGTGAGGACAGGAGAGTGGTTGTGAGTGTGTGTGGGTTGAGTGGGGACAGGGGAGTGGGTTGTGAGTGTGTGTGGGTTGAGTGGGGACAGGAGAGTGGTTGTGAGTGTGTGTGGGTTGAGTGGGGACAGGAGAGTGGTTGTGAGTGTGTGTGGGTTGAGTGGGGACAGGAGAGTGGTTGTGAGTGTGTGTGGGTTGAGTGGGGACAGGAGAGTGGTTGTGAGTGTGTGTGGGTTGAGTGGGGACAGGAGAGTGGTTGTGAGTGTGTGTGAGTTGAGTGAGGACAGGGGAGTGGGTTGTGAGTGTGTGTGGGTTGAGTGGGGACAGGAGAGTGGTTGTGAGTGTGTGTGGGTTGAGTGGGGACAGGAGAGTGGTTGTGAGTGTGTGTGGGTTGAGTGGGTTGTGAGTGTGTGTGGGTTGAGTGGGGACAGGGGAGTGGGTTGTGAGTGTGTGTGGGTTGAGTGGGGACAGGAGCGTGGGTTGTGAGTGTGTAATGACACTTCACAATGACAGACTAAGGAACGCACACAAGCTTGGGACTGCTTCTGCCATTGTATCAGATACGCTCTCCTGAAATTGAAATATTATAAATAAATAAAGGAGTGGAGGTGACGAAGGTGGAAGAGTTTAAATACTTGGGGTCAACTGTCCAAAGTAACGGGGAGTGCAGAAGAGCGGTGAAGAAGAGAGTGCAGGCAGGGTGGAGTGGGTGGAGAAGAGTGTCAGGAGTGATTTGTGACAGAAGGGTACCAGCAAGAGTTAAAGGGAAGGTTTACAAGATGGTGGTGAGACCAGCTATGTTATATGGTTTGGAGACAGTGGCACTGATGAAAAGACAGGAGGTGGAGCTGGAGGTGGCAGAGATGAAGATGGATTGGTAAAGATTTTCACTGGGAATGATGAGGAAGGACAGGAGTAGGAAAGAGTATATTAGAGGGACAGCTCAGGCTGGTTTGGAGACAAAGCAAGACAGACAAGACTGAGATGGTTTGGACATGTGTGGAGGAGAGATGCTGGGTATATTGGGAGAAGGATGCTGAATATGGAGCTGCCAGGGAAGAGGAAGGCCAAAGAGGAGGTTTATGGATGTGGTGAGGGTGGACATGCAGGTGGCTGGTGTGACAGAGGAATATGGAGAGGACAGGAGGAGATGGAAACGGATGATCTGCTGTGGCGCCCCCTAACAGGAGTAGCCAAAAGTAGTAGTAGTAGTAGCAGCAGCAGAAATGGAGACATGTCAAAATCAAAAGAGGATGCACAATGCTGCACGTGCAGGAGTTTTACTGTGCAAGTAGGTGAAACCATGACTTTCTTCCCCATCATTGTCCAACATGGAGATGTCTAACTCTGGAAATTGGCATTTTCATAGTGTGACAGGAGGTGCACTAAGAGAGTTGTTGAGGTGGGCGGTGCTGTTGTGCGGGAGCTTCACCTGTGCGGCCGACCAAACAACAAAATACGTTTTAAATCATCTTAAGTCAGCTTAGAGATTGCTGTTTCAGACCATTACAAAATCTACCTTTAAATGGCCCATGGCTAGCTGGTTCTTACCAGTCCTCCAGCAGAGGAGAGTGGTGGAATGGAGAGTGGTGGTGCATCGATGAAATACTCAGAAAGGTTAGTTTTGCAGACATTATTGGGTAAGCGCAATATGGAGTCTTGCCAAGTTGTCTTTGCAAGCTTAATGACTTGTCACATCACATGACTTATCAAAAAACTATCAAGGTCAATCCAACTCTCTCCAGTCATGTCTTTTCCATTATTCATTTGTGATAAAAGTAAACGGTTTTCAAGAAAGTAATTAAAATATGTTGTTCCATTCTCAGGTCTATCTGGAGTTTTTTACCCAGGAAACAAACAGCCTGGATATAAAAACTGAGGGACTGAGCAGAGCTGAAAGAACATCACATAAACACATATTTTATACGCATTTATACATGTATGTAAAGGTGAACACACACACACACACACACACACACACAGAGCAAGAGAGACAGGGAGAGAGTAAGAGAGAGAAGGACGGAGAGAGTAGGAGAGAGAGAGAGAGTAAGAGAGAGAAGGACGGAGAGAGTAGGAGAGGGAGAGAGAGTAAGAGAGAGAAGGACGGAGAGAGTAGGAGAGAGAGAGGAGAGGGAGAGGGAGAGTAGGACAGAGTAGGAGCGAGAGAGCAAGAGCGAGTAGGAGACAGTAGGAGAGGGAGAGAGAGAGAGTAGGAGACAGAGTAGAACGAGTAGGAGAGAGCAGGAGCGAGAGAGTAGGAGAGGGAGAGAGAGTAAGAGAGAGAAGGACGGAGAGAGAAGAAGAGGGAGAGGAGAGGGAGAGAGAGAGTAGGACAGAGTAGGAGCGAGAGAGCAAGAGCGAGTAGGAGACAGTAGGAGAGGGAGAGAGAGAGAGTAGGAGACAGAGTAGAGCGAGTAGGAGAGAGAGTAGGAGAGAGCAGGAGCGAGAGAGTATGAGAGGGAGAGAGAGTAAGAGCAAGAGAGAGTGAGTCGAGAGAGTAGGAGAGAGAGCAGAAGAGAGCGAGAGTAGAGACACTAGGCGACAGAGAAGGAGAGAGAGTAGGAGCAAGAGAGAGTAGGAGAGTGTAGAACAGAGAGAGAGTAGAGACAGTAGGAGATAGAGAGTAGAGACAGGGTAGGAGCGAGAGAGAGTAGGAGAAAGAGAGTAGAAGAGAGAGAGTAGGTGGTAGGTGAGAGAGTGTAAGAGAGGGAGAGAGAGAGAGAGAGAGAGAGAGAGAGAGAGAGAGAGAGAGAGAGAGAGAGAGAGAGAGAGAGAGAGAGAGAGAGCGCTGGGAATCGTAAGCCTGTCTCAAGTCCTATTTTACTACCAGCAGGTCAACATACTGGTATTAAGCTGGTATTAAACTGGTATAATCACACCAGTGTGAGCAGTAACTCAGCAGGTATTACAACATGTTTTGAGGGGGACATACATTTAGACTATAAACTGGACTTCTGGAGTCCACACAGCAGCCGCCTGTGATGGCAGCTGAGACTCTTGACAGATGGCTGTATGTGGCAGTTATGAGCTAAGCTAACAGTAAAGGAGACATATTTGGCACACTAATAATTCCCTCAAATTTCTATTTTTCAAATGATGATATTATTCTTTCAAGACTGCCACTTAATCTGTGCAATTCCAATCAAACCTCAATCATTTTGGAGTTTGAGTTCATTGAAGTGTGGTCTGACTTGTGTCCTCTTGTTGGTCAGCTACTTCAGCATCTCTACTAACAACTAATTAATGCTAATCCATTAATGAACGCAGCTGAACCATTTACAGTCATCTATCAGTTAACCATATATATATTTATAAGAAAGCAAAGACATGAAACAATGTGTTACAGTCATGAAGGATACATCATGTATCTACTGATAAACATGCAGTAAGTCACCATATATCACAGTAGCCCATTACGAGAAACCTCAATGAAGAAGCTGAATTAAGTTAAATGTCAGGATAAAGTAAATACTATTTCAATACCAGATAATAAATGTCAAAAGTTGTGTAAAATGATGTAACAAAGGAGTGTAATGTTGTAGATAGGTCAAGTTTTTGCAATGTAACTCACACCATCTGTGCAAATTATACACTTCCAATTAAACTGAAGCATAGTAAAAATGTTCAGATATGGAAGAGTGATGTGTCTCCTCTGACTGAATAACAGAATTTTGTCGTGAATATTGCAGTTCAATGGAAATAGTCCATTTGTGAAAACAGGAGAGGAACAGAGGGGACAAAGGGGTTCGAGAAATGATGCAGCTAGCCAAAATAAAAACATTTAGAGTGGCGGTATTATCACACTGATAATTAAAGAAAAAGACGGCACTGCCTGGAAGGGAAGGAGGTACCTCATGATCCAATTAGGTGCTTCAATTCGATTATAATCGTTTAATCGTGTTTATTATTTCATATATAATATTTTTTGAGAGCCAGAGCATAAGAATTTCATTGTATTCAAACACACATGACAACAACAATTAATTAATTAATCAATTTTCCTTTATTAATCCCTCGGGGGAAATTCAGTTACTGCAAATTAACCCATCCTAGTTGTGATCTGTGTAGCAAGGAGCAGTGGGCTGCCACCTTCATGCTGCACCCAGGTACCAACTCCAGTTCTTTTCCTATTGCCTTGCTCAGGGTAAGAGACAGGAGTATTAACCCTAACATGCATGTTTCTTTTGATGGTGGGGGAAACTGGAGAAAACCCACCGCAAACACTGGGAGAACATGCAAACTCCTCAGATGATGACCTGGGATGACCCCCAAGGTTGGACAACCCTAGCGTTCGCACCCAGGACCTTTTTGCTCTGAGGCGACAGTGCTCTGGGCCACCGTGCTGCCCAAATAAAGTTGAACTTGAGCTACAGTGACTATTATATATTCATCATCCAATTCATGTTAGATCTGGGCCCTGCCACTAGCCCCACAAAAAACATTTTGGATATTCTAGACAACAAAGCATCATCTTTGATGCTGCACTCACACCGGCAGCGACAACAAGAGACAAAGTGGTCGAAAGACATTCATTTACAATGGTCTCTGGGCTACACTGAGTGACACGGTGCGGCGAGTCGCCTGGCAACAAAATCTCTGCGACTTGGCGACAAAAAAAGTCTTCCCCCGCACTACATCCCCCTGGCGAAACTCCTCACTGTCAGGTGAAAAGAAGCGGCTGGCAACTCCACTTGTATCAGAGGAGGCATGTGGTAGTCTGCAGCCCTCCCCGGATCGGCAAAGAGGGTAGAGCAGCAACTGGGACAGCTTGGAAAATAGGGTAATTGGCCAAGTACAATTGGGGAGGGAAAAAAAGGGGGGTGGGGGGGAGTTGCACAATGTTCAACTTTATGCAAATGAGCAGCGACAGAGTTGAGCGAGGGCCAATCAGAGGGCAGATGCGCTCCTCTTGTCCGGATAGCATAGTGGTCTATTCTGTTGCCTACCAACACAGGGATCGCCGGTTCGAATCCCCCGTGTTACCTCTGGCTTGGTCGGGCATCCCTACAGACACAACTGGCCGTGTCTGTGGATGGGAAGCTGGATGTGGGTATGTATCCTGATCACTGCACTCGCGCCTCCTCTGGTCAGTCGGGCCGCCTGTGTTTCTGTCAAAACATTTGTAGCTCACTTCCTCAAAACTACGTTGGCAACGTCCACAAGCTGGCTGCAAGCGACAGCGACATAGCGACACACAGAGACAGCGTCTCCGCTGGTATGAGTGCAGCATTAGAGAAATAATTGCTTGCTTAGATATATTCTTTAGCTGTCCTTTTGGGCTTTGCACATGTCAAACAGTCGAGGTCTTTTTGAGCAGTTTTTCAGTTTTTGTGGCGGGATGGGAATTGAACTCAGAAGAGGCAGCATCAACAGCTTGAATCAGTGATCTTTTTTGAAGTTATACAGTGCCTTGTTAAAGTATTCAACCCCCTTGACAGTCATCACTAATTTCTGGATTATAAAAGATACTCACACATCTGTTCCTGAACAATATTATTGTTGTGAAGCCATAAGCTCTAACAGCATGTTCCCAAAACCAACATAAGTTATGTTTCACTGACTTGTTAATAAATTAAAAACTAAAATATACTGCTTGCATAAGTATTCAACCCCTTGTGCTCTGAAAGCTCCAAATGACAAATTATTCCTCAAACAAACCCAGGTTAACGCAACTGGACATAATTAGTGTGTCTAAGATATTAAAGTAAGGGTCTGGTTTATGGGTATAAAAAGCACTCTGTGTAAAGTTCATTAGCCGGGTGTGAACTCCATCAGAACATGAAGACAAAGGAGCAGAATACTGAAGTAAGAGACAAAGTGATTAAGATGCAGAAGGTGGGAAGGGACACAAAACAATATCCACGTGTTTGGATGTCCCACAGAACACTGTTGGATCCATTGTCAGGAAGTGGAAGCTGTATCACACCACCCAGACGCTTTGTAGGACGGGCCAGCCCTCAAAGCTCAGTGTCCGAGCAAGACGTGGGCTGGTGAGGAAACCCACAGATGATCCTGCAGTCACTTCGAAGGAGCTCCAGAGGTCAGTGGCTGAAACTGGAGTAAGTGTGCATGAGTCGACCATATCACGGCTCTCCATAAATCTGGCCTGTATGGGAGGGTGGCAAGAAAGAAGCCGTTGCTCAAAACTATTCATCTAAAAGCACACTTGGAGTTTGCTACCAAGCATGAGAGAGATCCAGATGGAAATGGATGATCTGCTGTGGCGACCCCTAACGGTAACAGTAGTAGTAAATGAGAGCGACCCAGTTAGGATGTGGGTAAAGGTTTTGTGGTCAGATGAGATGAAAGTTGAGCTTCTTCACCAAAACAAAAGCATTAGGTGTGGCGCAAACCTAACACTGCTTATACCCTAAAAAACACCCTCCCTACAGTGAAGCATGGCGGCAGCAGCATAATGCTATGGGGTTGCTTTTCATCTGCAGACACTGGGTTGAGGGAAAAATGGATGGAAATTATTAGAAGTAAACCTGTTGCAATCTGCCATAAAACTGAAGCTTGGGAGAAGGTTCACCTTCCAGCAGGACAATGATCCTAAGCACAAGGCTAAAGTAACAATGGCATGGCTCAGCAACAAAAAGGTGAACGTTTTGGAGTGGCCAAGTCGAAGTGCAGACCTCAACCCCATTGAAAATCTGTGGCACAGACTGAAAATTGCAGTCCAGAGGCACCATCCCACCAATCTGCAAGACCTGTACAAATTCTGCCAAGAGGAATTGGCAAAAATTACTCCAGAAGAATGTGCAAAGCTTGTACATACAGGATGTTGTGTTGCTGTAAAGCCCCCTGAGGCAAATTTGTGATATTGGGCTATACAAATAAAATTGACTTGACTTTTTATTGCAGCAAAAGGGTACTCTACAAAGTGTCTGTGAATGTTCTCATTCATCCAGGTCATGGTTATCCAAAGGAGTTGAATCAAGTGCAACTGGACTTGGTATATATCCGTGAAGACGTTTCGCCTCTCATCCAAGAGGTTTCCTCAGTTCGTACCTTTCTAACTAGACCAAGCTAGTCTGACTGGCTGGTGACGAGACTCAGAATTTATCCTCTTGGGAGTCGTTGTCAGAGCTATAGATGTCCTTGGCTCTTTTTGTCCCGATGTTTACCAACACCCGTCGCTAACAGAGCCATAGATACGAGTGGCTCTTTTGTGTACCGATGTTTGGCCGCGCCCGTCATTATCGGAGCTATTGGTATGCGTGGCTCTCCTGTGCTCCGATGTCCAGACGCACCCGTTGCCATCGGAGCTATTGATTTGCATTTGTTTAGCAGCGACGGTCGTTGGGGGTGTTAGTTTCGACTTCATTATTCAGTGGTCATGAGAGTGGTTGGAGCCGTTAGTGACCGACTGTTGTTCTTGGAGGCTAAGCTTCTTGAGTCTCCTGAGTAGAGATGAAAGGACAGCATTGTAAGTGGGAGATAGGTGGTGTCGCAGAGGGATGGTTTTCCCAGTTTCGCATAGATGGCTTCCTTCACCCCTCTTTCAAACCATCTATCTTCTCTGTCCAAAATGTGTATGTTGTTGTCCTCAAAGGAGTGTGTCTTCTCCTTTAGGTGTAAATAGACTGCTGAGTCTTGTCCTGAGGAGTTTGGCCTTCTGTGTTGGGCCATCCGTTTGTGTAATGGTTGTTTGGTTTCTCCTATGTAGAGGTCACTGCAATCCTCATTGCATTGTACAGCATACACCAGATTGCTTTTTTGGGTGTGTGGTACACAGTCTTTGGGATGAACCAGTTTTTGTCGGAGTGTGTTGCTGGGTTTGAAGTATACCGGGATGCGGTGTTTGTTGAAAATTCTCCTGAGTTTCTCGGAGACCCCAGAAACATACGGGATGACTGTGCTATTCCTTCTGTTCCTTTTCTCCTCGTCGCTCGCCTGGTTGGTCTTTCTGGAACGTGTTGCAGTTTTCACAAAGGTCCAACTGGGGTAGTCGCAGGTTTTTAAAGCTCCCCTCAGGTGTTTGTGTTCTTCTTGTTGGGCCTGAGTGCTGCTGTGCACATTGTCAGCTCTGTGTTGCGAAGTTCTGATGACACTCAGTTTGTGTTCCAGAGGGTGGGTGTGAGTCGAAAAGTAGATATTGGTCTGTGTGTGTAGGTTTACAACGACCGTCGCTGCTAAACAAATGCAAATCAATAGCTCCAATGGCGACGGGTGCGTCTGGACATCGGAGCACAGGAGAGCCACGCATATCAATAGCTCCGATAACGTCGGGCGTGGCCAAACATCGGTACACAAAAGAGCCACTCATATCAATGGCTCTGTTAGCGATGGAAACTGGTAAACATCGGGACACAAAGAGCCATAGACATCTATAGCTCTGACAACGACTCCAAGAGGATAAATTCTGAGTCTCATCACCAGCCAGTCAGACTAGCTTGGTCTAGTCAGAAAGGCACGAACTGAGGAAGCCTCTTGAATGAGAGGCGAAACGTCTTCACGGATATATACCAAGTCCAGTTGCACTTGGGTACTCTACAAAGTATTGATATGTGGGGGTTGAATACTTATGCAAGCACTATTACTTTAGTTTTTAATTTATTTTAAAAAAAAAGGCAGGAAAGCATAATTTATGGCTGTGGGAACATGCTGTTAGAGCTTATGGGTTCACAAAATAATATTGTTCAGGAACAGATGGGTATCTTTTATAATCCATTAATTAGGGATGACTGTCAAGGGGGGCGAATACTTTTGCAAGGCACTGTATTTCTGTCAGTTATAATTTTTTCAGCAGAGCTATGTGTACTAAGCTGGAGAACCAGCGGAGGTAGCTGCCGAGAATAGAGTGGCTTTATGAGTTGTAGTTC
The DNA here is from genome assembly GCF_029633865.1 of Lampris incognitus. Classification (NCBI taxonomy): domain Eukaryota; kingdom Metazoa; phylum Chordata; class Actinopteri; order Lampriformes; family Lampridae; genus Lampris; species Lampris incognitus. The sequence goes on along the minus strand of NC_079231.1, from coordinate 24,444,112 downwards.
AACTAACAGGGGGAGGGCAATGTTTGGTGGGTAATGCTACTTGCATGGAGTTGAGCTGGTGCTACTTTTTAAAATCCAAAATGTGCCTATGCAGTGGATTTTCCAAGAGAAGGATGCTAGTTGGGATCTGTCCATTTTCCCGAACTGGAGACTGAATTTGACAGTAAACACGGCACACCTGTAATTGTTGGCACCATCTACTCAAGTTTCCAATTGGTTTACTAGCTCTTAAATCTAAAATTTAAACCGTCATCATACTAAGGCCAAATGTATCTAAGATAAAAACGTTTGGCAATTTAATAGACTGATTGAGTCATATGCCCATAATAAGGACTATTCTGGGAAGTCTTTAGAGGTGAAAACAGATTTATCAGAATTGGATCATGGAATTTTTGCATCGACGGAAATTGTATTGCATCTTAGAATAAAAAAATTTCCCACCCCTATGTTTAATTTTTTTCCATGAGTTTTTGTTTTTTTAATTTATTATTTTTTATTAAATTACTCGATTTGGCAGAAATTCCTAAACAACAAATAAAAAAAAAACTTATTTTGCAAATGATGTAGTAAGCCAGGGAAACCGCAAACCATTCCTCTTTACTCTGATTTACTGTGATCACAGATGACGTACTAAGAATTTTTCTTAATGTAATCCCCGCAGTGCTGACTGGAATTCAATATCCCTCTTCCCCATAAGCATTTCCTTCGGAAAATACAGCTGAGGCACGGATGTAAGTGTTTCCAACATTCCATGCAGCTAAAAACCATACTGATTTGACTACCAACTTCTCAAACACTACAAAAGGTAAAAATTAAATTGGTGATCAATTGTGTATTAGGAGAATACTAAAACATCAACTGTATGCAGTACAATGACAAACAGGAGACACAGTAGTACATTGTATGTGCAATAGACTGAATTTTGTGTGTTTTTGAGCCCAATCTGCACTTACTTGCTGAGGACAAATTCCCAGTAAATCTCAGTAAATAAACTGACATTTTGAATGTAAATTCGGTTGTATCGTGTGCATTAGATCGATGGAGCCACTTTAAAAAAAAAAAGGCATTCCTGGGAGCAAGTTATTGCAAGCCTACCCCTTGCTTACTTTAAATAGAAATATGTAAATATTATGGAAAAAGTGATGCAAGGCGAGTGTGGGCAAATTACTATTCCCCCCATCCCAATCTAAATTTAACTTATTTTTTAACAGTAGGAGAGTAGAATGTGTGTATGCCAGCAGTACTCACACCATCCGCATAGTTTGGTTTGAAGTTATCCTGCTGGCGTCGTATGTCTTCCTGTTCTCTGTGTCTCATCTCCTCCTCTCTCCTCCTCCTCTCCTCCTCATGCCTACAGACAGAAAAGGAAAATGAGTAAAAGACCGAAAAGCAAGTCTGGAGTGTGCACGACACCTAAAGGTGTGATTAATAACTACAGGTTTTCTAAACATCCTCGGGAGGTTATAGGTTTGCGTGTGGTGATACTAGTTACTGCACTGGTGTTTGACCACTCAATCTCAGAGGTCCCTTTGAAATGAAATGTTTCCAGTGCTATGTCAGCATCTTCCCCATCACCAGAGAAAAGACATGGTTCAACATGGGTTTTAGCTGCTGGTGCTGTGGAGTCTTCAACGAGCCATACCTGCCTGTTAGCCACAGCTTTGTGTCTTGCTTTGCTGTTACCTGTTGTACTGCTCTGCATGTGGCTGCTATGACAGAAATGGAAAAAAAACCCATCCTAAATCATTTTCCTGGGACAAGCCTCCATGGTTACTTGACAGGAGCCATTAAGATGAGCCACTATGGCAGCACAGTGAAGCAGTGGTTTGCACTGTCACCTCAACAGAAAGTAGTTCTGTGTTTAAGTTCCAGTCCGGGTCATTTCTGTGTGGAGTAGGGCTGTCAAAACTGGCCAAAAATGACGTTCAATTATTCCTTCTAAAAAAACACGTATGTTCGAACCCATTCAAATATATTTTTGTCCATTATGTCCGTAAGAGGGCAAACCAATACAACGAGAGACATAAGTACTTGTATAGAAATATTTAGTCAACGTAAACATGTCTTAAAAGATCTACATACTTACACATTACATACACAATAAACAAATACAATAATGTCCTGTACTGTAACACTTCATTTAAAGACCACAGACCTCTCTCTCTCTCTCTGCATCATGGTTGGTGCTAGAGTGAGAAATGAGAACACACTGTCCCTCCGAGGCAAGATGAATAATTCGTTAACTCGATAGCCTAATTTTTGTAGATTAGGTATTCATACTGGTTTAAATAAACAATTTGATTGCATTTTTCCATCTTTGCTGGGCAAGAGTTTTGTGCGAAAGGGATTAAAGGTGCCAACTCTTGTCCCAAATACAGGCTGCTTGTACTCAATGTTTGAAGTAAATGAAAGTAAAACAGACATTCGACGCTCTGAGCAACTGTGCTGTGATAAAACATGGAACAACAATTACATTTTCCTTTACATGAAACTGGAAATAATAAACCACTGGGCACCAGCAGTGCAAGAAGCTTCTGTATTCACTATTCAATATGTACTCAGTCAGTACAGTAGCCATTCAGTCAGTACAGCAGCCTCCTACACTTTCGTAATGGTTTTGTTTAAATAAAATTAAGGTACAAAATTCCAAGAAATGTGACAAAGAAGTTTTACCCTGAGGGATAATTTACAATACTATTAAAAATGGAAAAGCATCGTCCGGGTAGCGTGGCAGTCTATTCCATTGCCTACCAACATGGAGATCACTGGTTCAAATCCCCGTGTTACCTCCGGCTTGGTTGGGGGTCCCTACAGACACGGTTGGCCGTGTCTGCGGGTGGGAAGCCGGATGTGGGTGTGTGTCCTGGTTGCCACACTAGCGCCTCCTCTGGTCGGTCAGGGACGCTTGTTCGGGGGGGGGGGGACTGGGGGGACAGCGTGATCCTCCCACGCGCTACGTCCCCCTGGTGAAACTCCTCACTGTCAGGTGAAAAGAAGCGGCTGGCGACTCCACATGTATGGGAGGAGGCATGTGGTAGTCTGCAGCCCTCCCCGGATCGGCAGAGGGGGTGGAGCAGTGACCAGGACAGCTCGGAAGAGTGGGGTAATTCGCCAGATACAATTAGGGAGAAAGGGGGGGGGGGACCTGGAAAAGCAGGCTACTTCCATTCTTGACGATGCTTCAGATTGTTTGGAGAGAAAATCAATCCCTGCGGCTGAGTTGGGTTGTGAACTCTGCCATATTTACCACATGGCTGTTGTTGAACTATTCATTCGTTTCAGCTTGCATTTCATTTTCAATTTTGTTTCCAACCAATGAGAGAGATGTTGTGTGACTCCTGTCTGTCGTGCAGCATATTCAGTGCAGCGGCCAAGGCCCTCGTGAGAATTCGCGAGGCAGAGCTGCTATAATGCTGCTGTTTTCCCACAAACAAATATTAATTTTCACACTTGACTGTCTTTTATTTTTAAAATTTGGTTATATATTGGAATTTGGAATATTCATTGACAGCTCTAGTGTGGAGTTTTATGTTCTTCCCATGTTTGACAGCTCTAGTGCAGAGTTTTATGTTCTTCCCATGTTTGACAGCTCTAGTACAGAGTTTTATGTTCTTCCCATGTTTGACAGCTCTAGTGCAGAGCTTTATGTTCTTCCCACGTTTGACAGCTCTAGTGCAGAGTTTTATGTTCTTCCCATGTTTGACAGCTCTAGTACAGAGTTTTATGTTCTTCCCATGTTTGACAGCTCTAGTACAGAGTTTTATGTTCTTCCCATGTTTGACAGCTCTAGTGCAGAGCTTTATGTTCTTCCCATGTTTGACAGCCCTAGTGCAGAGCTTTATATTCTTCCCACGTTTGACAGCTCTAGTGCGGAGTTTTATGTTCTTCCCATGTTTGACAGCTCTAGTGTGGGGCTTCTATGTTCTTCCCATGTTTGCATCGGTTTCCTCTGGATGCTCCAGTTTCCTCACAGTATTAGGAATGAGAAACTCCCGCCATTGTACTTTACAAAAGCACTGGCCTCAGAGCTCGGGAATTTGTCCACAGGTGCTGCACTGTAGTTGCCCTCTGCTCTAAATTACTTAGGACAGGTCAAATGTAGAAGACTAATTTCCCCAGAGGAGTTGATCAATTATAACTTAATAAAAGAGTTCAAGATTTGGTGTCTCACTGGTGTCTTGGATGAGGAAGTGGTCGAAAGTATTAATGCAAACCTTTGCTTGCATGTTAATCTTTCAGATTGTAGCTTTAATTGATTCCCGTGATTCCAGTGTTGTCATTGTAGAGCTGGCATACCAAGTGTTTTGGAAAATATTCTAAACGTGATCTCTACAAGCAGTTATTTTACAGCTCTGCATGGACTACATTATAAGGTCAATACTGTGTGCTCCAAGAGAATTTCTTTTTTTAATTACACGCCTCTTAAAATGACAAATTTGAAATAGGGTAAGACTGGTTGTTGCTGTTGCACAAGCTGTTGATAACTGGATTCTGCTCAAAACACAATTGTCTATAGCTTCACAGCAAGATTTTAGGGAGACTTTGTGAGTTTACGTCCAAAGTGGGCTAACTCCAATGACATTTAGTCATTCTGTCACAGGTTTTAAACCAAGAACTGAACAAAAAACACACCTCATTTCTATCTGCTTGCGTTTCTGCAACTCCTGGTTGCGAAGCTCCTCCAATCTTCTCAACTCCTCCTGGCGTCTCATCAGATCTAGAAAAAGCAATTGAGAAGATAAACAGGGGAATGGAAGGAGAACAGAGGGCAAAGCACAAAGAGTTCTACACTTTTATGTCGTACATGCTCCACCCTGTAATGGGCTTCACTACTGGTTTACCCCATTGAGGCTCCGCCTCAGCACATGAGAAACAGCTTTGTACTCACCACCCAATTGGGTGGTATGGAGCCACATAGCACCCAACCGCTATAAAGCCCCTGCATCTACACAGCTCGTTTCCCTTTTTTTTTTTTATAAATTTATTTCTGATTTCTCCCAATTTATTGGCCAATCGATCCCTATTTTAATTCAAACACCCACCCTCGTACTGCATGCCTTCACCAACTGCATCTCTCTGGCCGGCAGTCTTGAAGGAGACCACCTCACCACTTTCGTGACACGGCGACTCCAGGCCGAACCACTGTTTTTTCCGACACACACAGACGCATTCACGTGATGAACACAAGCCAACTCCGCCCCCCTCCTGAAGACAGCGTTGCCAATGATTGCTGCTTCATCGAGTCCGGCCATAGTCGGATCTGACGAGACCGGGGCGCGAACCCCAGTCCCCAGTGGGCAACTGCATTGATATAAAGCCGATGCTTAGACCGCTACACCACCGTGGACCGTTTCCCTTTTTCACTTAGACACCTGAGCTGTGGATCTTGTCTGCAAGTTTTTTGTCCCCCTCTGGTGATGCAATATTATGAAGAATTCTTCCATTTTTTACTGCTACTATGTTGCCCCTGCTTGGCCACAAGTCCTACTTTGTTTGCCTTGGCTGGCAGAACCGCAAAGCTTTCAAGACCTGCCCTGCCCTCCCCCAGGAGGAACGCAAGAGCCAGGAAAGGTTGGGGAGTCTGTCCACCTCTCCCACACCGGCCAGGTGCCAGCGTGCCGAGAGGCAGTGACCTGCTCCCAACTATGGGATGAGGATAATGAGGAGGACGACATCTTGACGATCTGTCGGCTTACGGCCATACCACCCTGAGGATGCCCGATCTCCGAAGCTAAGCAGGTTCGGGCCTGTTTAGTACTTGGATGGGAGACCGCCTAGGAATACTAAGTGCTGTAAGAATCAGCCCGATCACCTCAGCCACTGAGAGGATGGGAACTCTTGCTTCCACCAGCTCCACCCTCCTCTGCTACCCTGGACGACTTCATCAACACCTCCATGCTCAGCCTAGTGGTAGGCCTCGAACACATCTTGTGTGTCCCAAGACCTATACCGTTATAAAAGGCATCATCCCACCCTACCCGTACACCCCCCCCCCAAAAAGAGCATCTCAAGAACTACACAAGCATACTCAGGTTGTTTCAGATGTTAGCACTATGGCCTTCAGAAGCACACCACATGGGCCAGAGGAGATGTCTCCCCTTCCTCCCCAGGTGAGGCAAATAAGGGGCAGGGGGTAGACGATGCTCGCTCTTCCCTGGCGTCTTTTCCAAATTCACAAGAAGCTAATGCGGTTAATTCCGGCATGTTGGCACCATTAGTTACCTGGGATGCTAATGTGGCTAACCGCGTTTTGCTCGTCTAAGATGCTACTACAGTTAGCATTAGAGGCACTCCACTTGGGCCGGAGGGGACATGTCCCCTTCCTCCCTAGGTGAAGCAAACTGGGGCAAGCGGTGGCCGTTGCCTGCTCTTTCCCAGCCTCTACTCCTCATTCACAAGAATCGAACGCCGCTATTGTGGCTTATCAGTGCCATTTGTGATTTTAGCTGCTATATTGCTAACTCATTGGCGGCTAACAAGGCTATACAGCTAGCCTCAGCCAGAAGGGTCCATTGGTGTCTGGAAAAGATAATGAAGCTACAGCAGTCTGTTAGCTTCTTCTAAAGCTAATACACTTTCATTTCACTTTGATTTGGCTGTCGCCGCCATTCCTTGATGCACACTTCCCGAGCCAGGAGTGCACACCCAAGAAATCTGGAGGTAGTGAGACCAATCCTGGACCTGCGTGTCTTCAACGACAAGACTTCTCAGACAGCATTTTGTATGCTGATGGTTGAGCTGCTTTTGAAGTGCATCTGGCCAGGCGACTAGACGACAGCCAGGATCGAAAAGCAAAAACTCACTGAGCAGGACTATGACAGTGACAGGCTAGATCTTGCCTTGAGTTTTGTTTTCTCCCTCTAGTGTTTTACCTGAAATTTCAATTTTTCTTTTTCGCACTTAAATGGGAATTGTAGCACATATACTAAATTATTGTTGCATAGATTGATGCAGCTGAGTTGCAACCTGTTGTTGTTTCTACTTGTTTCTGTTCTGTGTAAATGATGTGTATGAGCTGTCTGTTGTCAGTACATGCGTTACGTTTTGCTAATGCAGATTGTCACTTGTTGCAAAGCAGTCCCGTCTCCAGTGGTTTTATTCATGACATCATCAGCAATTAGTCAAGGTCGACTCGACTTTCATCACATGACATCCGACTTTAAAAAATCTTTCGTCATGCAATCCCTACAACATACATGAATATTAAAATCACCAAGAACCAGCACCCTGTCATAGCTAGGCATGACAATGGATAAAACTCAGAAATAAAATCTCTTTCTTGCGCTTTTACTTTAGCACTGGTTTTGCTCTTAGATGCTTGTTTAGAGAGAAGATGCACTTATGACCTCTGATGACTAGTAGTTCTTCTGATTTCCTACGTTAAATGATGCACTTATTGTAAGTCGCTTTGGATAAAAGCGTTGGCTAAATGACTGTAATGTAATAAAACTGATTTAGGGGTCCTATAAATTAAGATGCAGAGTAAGCAGCAAGCACCGGTGATTGAGAACCTTAAAACATCAAAGGAAATAAAATTACTAAAAGTAACAGGATGGCACTTAAGACCTAACTCATAAAAATCAGCTATACCAAACTTCCAGATGGCCTGGAAATACGCAAAATGAGGAGGCCTAGCCTCAATCAGGGGAGGATCCTTGGGCGGATGTAGCAGCCCTGGGCTGGTGTGGTCACATGTGGTCTACAGTTGTGAGGCCGGTTGGCCGTACTGTCAAAACCTTTGATACGACTCTGGAGGCGGCGTATGGTAGAAAAACAGATATTCAATATTGTGCTAACACATCTAGTGGACTTTCCTGCAATCAGCACGCCAATTGCACAATCTCTCAACATTTATGGCATCTCTGGCATGATGTTGTGCAGCAAAAACGGCACATTTTAGGGTGCCTTTATTCTCCCCATCATAAGCAACACCTGTGTAATGATCATGCTAATCATCATGATCATGATGATGATCATGGTAATGACCATGCTGGTTAATTAGCATGTTTATGTCACACCTGTCAGATTGGTATGATATTGGCAACAGATGAAATATGATGAAATATATACACATTTGTGTGCACAATCTGAGAAGCAAGCTCATGGAGCGCATAGAAAAAATCTGGGATCATTTAGAAAGAAAGAAAGCCACTTTATTTTGTCATTTTATTCTTACAATGAATTTGTTCTCTGCATTTAACCCATCCTATAGTATAGGAGCAGTGAGCAACTGCAGCGCCTGGGGACCAACTCCAGTTCTTCTTTCCACTGCCTTGGTCCAAGTATTAACTTAACATGCATGTCTTTGATAATGGGAGGAAATCGGAGCATCCAGAGGAAACCAACATAGACACAGGGAGAACATGCAAACTCCACACAGAAAGGACCTGGGATGGCCTGGGGTTCAATCTTAGACCTTCTTGCTGTGAGGCAACAGTGCTAACCACTGGGCCACTGTGCGCCCCCCCCCCCGTTTTTCTCCCATATTGTATCCGGACAATTTCCCCACTCTTCCGAGCCATCCTGACCGCTGCCCCACCCCCTCTGCCGATCCAGGGAGGGCTGCAAACTACCACATGCCTCCTCCAGTACATGTGGAGTCGCCAGCCGCTTCTTTCCACCTGACAGTGAGGAGTTTCACCAGGGGGATGTACAGCTTGGGAAGTCACGCTATAGCTTGTTTGCAGTCACGTGCTTCTGATGACGCGCGAGATTCAGATGGAGGGCAGGAAGTGAAAAGCAGAACGGACAAGATGGAGCGAGTTTAGCCCGAACTGTGCTAGTTTAGACAATATTATGAGAGAAAGGTATAAACAGAAAGTAAGTTATGTTTTTCATGATCCTTATGTTATGAAGAGTGATTGTTCTGACGAAGTGGTCACTGCACACGCGCGTTATCCGACTCCGCTCCCCCCGATCGTAGACGACAGTTCGCAAGCCATTTTTTCAGGTGTTTTCGGTCAATTTCTTGCATTTCTTCCCCCCTCATGAACAACAACTTTTGCTACTCAATAAAAACTCCTTGTGGTTTCTCAGTTAATGGCGCCAAACATGGGTATTCCAAAAGTTTGTGATAATGTTTCCTATGTAGAAAATCACTTCCTGCCCTCCATCTGTAGTTTGTGACGTCATATGCAAACAACCTATTCCCCCCAGTTCCCCCTCCTCCCTGAACAGGCGCCCTGACCGACCAGAGGAGGCGCTAGTGCAGCAACCAGGACACATACCCACATCCGGCTTCCCACCCGCAGACATGGCCAATTGTGTCTGTAGGGACACCTGACCAAGCCAGAGGTAACAAGGGGATTCGAACTGGCAATACCCGTGTTGGTAGGCAACTGAATAGACCACTACACTACCCGGACGCATGCTGCCCTTTTTAGAAAGAGACCTCAGCTCATGAAAAATGGGGGCAAAAAGAAAAAATTGTTCTTGAAATTTTTGCTCTGTGCATTTGCTTTACCTTGTCTCATTAACATGAGTTGGTGTTCATGTTTGGCCGCCTCCATCTCAGCTTCCAGTTTCTCCCTGGCCTCTCTGATGTTCCTGTCAACCTGCTCTCTCTGCTGCTTCTCCATTTCATCCAAAGCCTTCCAGCGAGATGAGTATTCAAACTCAAAGGTCCCCGGTTGAGCGAAGCGTGGTGTTTGCTCTCTCTCTCTAGCATAAAGAAATGTTCCATTGTCAGAATTATTCACTCCGTATCTCTTCAGGTATTAACTAGCCCCAATTATACCATGGTCGCAGAGAATACTGGTTTCTGATTGGCTGGAGGAAATGTGTTTAAAACTGTTCTAAATTCATACATAACCACAGCATGCTGAATTAGTAGCACACCCAGTGAACACTCAAAATTTTAGCTTCAGAACCTTTTAATTCTGAGTACAAAACATTCAACAAAAATAAGTGAATGCTTTTATTCTAATTCTTTGGTAATTGGTACAAGTGGGATAATTAACTCCGATCAACCCCACAGAGGCACTGGGTGGTTCATTGTTGTGGATTATGCTTCAAATTCCTTTAACAAACATGAGAGTGGATTATTCCTGAAATGAAAAACCCTTTTCAAAAAAATACATTACTATTTTTTTTCTTTAAAATCAATATAAAGGTAATTTTTTTTCCTCACTGGAAGTTGTTTTTTTTTTTTTTCAGTCTAGGAATGTATACGTTGAAACTAAAATCTTGGAAAACTTGTTTTTCCTTAAAAAATAAAGTAGGCACTCTTGGTAAATGTATTAAAAGTGCGCAAGATATTGTAGTAACGTATTCATATTTTGTCTGCCATGTCTGCTGGCCATAACCTCTTTGCTTGTTCCTGACAGTTGCCTTCTTCTGCATTTGGCTAGTCTGGTGAAGACATGAAATGGTTATGCGCCTTAACTTTTATTCCCAGTTAGGTCATACTTGACAGTCAACATGAAAATAAGCACTATAAAAGCATGATTTGTGTATTTGTGGATGAGCTATTGTCTGAAATACAGCAGTGATATAAAAGTTTCAAAATATGTTTCTTAGGAATGTAGGTTTTAACCCTCAGCTAATTATCTATTATATATTTATATAGTGGTTGTTGTTGTTTTTTTTTTTTCGAAAACCATCAGTGGTGTTGATAAAAGTGCTCAACAAATGAGGAGCGGAATATTTAGATAGATGTAGGAAGAAAACTTTAATTCATAGCAGTGCAAGCCTGTTTCATGTGTCACGCACTCATCGGCCTTGTACTGTTATGAATTAAAGTTTTTTTCCCTATCTGTCTTATATATATATATATGTATAAATATACATATATATATAAAAATGAAATATACAAAATAATGCTCAACTAATTCTTATGTTCTCTATATTTAAAAAACAGAGTGCATGTTTGAAAATGTCTCCACTCAGAATAAATATTGCAAAACAAATGTTTTAATTTGATTGACAATGAAAATGTACAAGGTGAAACCACATTTTCATAATGTACATCAGATTTCATTTGATTTTTGTTTGTACCACTCACAAAAGTATGCGTATTTCAAATTATGGGGTAAGTTTGTGGAATGGTCTAGACGAAGAACTCAAGGAAAGCACAAGTTTAAATCAATTCAAAAAGAGGCACAAAACAAATATTTTAAAGAGGTACAGGGATGAGGAGGAGGTTTTGCCCCTCTCATGACCGCGACACCCATGCTGGATGCTGTTATTGTTGTTTCTTGGCAATAATTGTTATTGTTTTCTTTGTTCTACTTTTTTTTATTTTTATTGCTTTTATTATTTTTTCATTGTGTTGTTGTGAGATAGATATCGAGAATGATGCGTTAAAAATAAGTTCAGTATTTTGGTTTATTAATTGAGCATTAGAGAGGGGGCAGGAAATTACAACTAGTAACCTCCTCCTGCTCCTTTTCAAACATGTAAATTTTTGGATTTTGATTTTTGTTGAATATTGAGAATTTTTGTTGAATTCTTCTAGTTTTATTTTGATCACTTTTATTTTGCATGTTTGAAATGAAGGCATTTGAATCTGAATGAGAATACAACTCACTGTGGTTTGTTCCACACCAGAATCTCTGGCTGCACTGGGCAGCAGAGACTAAATGGCGTCAACAATAAGACATCTATGTGTGTCTCCTGTCGCTTTACATGCATGTTATACTGAGGATGTTTCTCCATCTTAAGTGGAGAAACAAAAATGTTGTGACCTCCACAAACAAAATTTTAACTGAAAGCTTGATGGAAATTGTTTCTGGAAACGACACAAGCTAAACGTTTTTTAAATCTATTTTTAAGATAATTTTTAGAATTCCCATCCTTTGACACACTACATACTTGTGGTACTGTGGAGTTTTTGACAAAAGTTTCTCTGGAAGTCCATCTTCTTCATCTAGCTGCTCTGTGGGCTCCACAATAGCTGGACGAGGGGTACTGCAGAGAGAGCAACAGAAAGAGCATAGTCAGTCTCAAACATGTATTAGTTTTTCATTATTAATACAGATAATTACTATATTAGTGAAAATGGATGATCTGCTGTGGTGACTCCTAACGGAAGCAGCCCAAAGTAGTAGTAGTAGTAGTAATAGTAGTAGTAGCAGTACTATATTAGTGAAAAGCTATGATTAAATTTCAATAACTGAAATTGTAGCAATTAATTTATTCAAAAGCAGCTTATTGATAAGCATATTAACATAGAAAATACTAACCCTGTGATAAAACCAAATAAGGCATGATTAGAAACAGCTACATAAAACTTTTACACAGCATGAAAATATCAATATAAAAAAACATCTATTGAAGCTAAGGTGGAAATTGAGGTTAGAAAAACCTGACAACGGCCTTTAGATTTCCGTTCAATCTTTCGATTTATAGACTCTCTTATAACCCACTTTTTGAAACTGCAAGCAAAAGGTTACTAGACACACTGAACGGGGTGTTGTCTGAATAATAAAACGTTGAAACAGTGAAGTGCCGTGTCCTCTGTTATTTAAGTGGGCCGCTGGTGACCACAGCTCCTGTGGTCATCAGTGACCAATGCTCCTGCACACTGGAGGGGGACCAAAAAAAAAAGAAACCCAATAGGTGGAACTGGGTGTCTCTGACTGGAGTCCAACAGGACCCCAATACATTAGTATTTCTAAAGTGAATTAATTAAAACAGAAAACAATTATATAATGTCATTAGGAACAAATTGATTGACAGAAGTCATGAAAATCGGAATGGTATAATAAAGCACCTATGAGATATGACAAAAAGTACACCTCTGGGGTCTGCGGGTACCCTATAGATAGGATTGTTAAAGCGGCCCAAATTTGGTTTAAAAATATAAGATATTTTTTATTCATTCAGATCTTTTTTTTTAAACCAGATCTGTGACATGCATGCAAATAAATAAATAAATAAAAACCTATTTGGGTCACTCCCACCGGTCATGTGAACATGTGTGAGATCATTCAAACACCTAATTTACATCATTATCACTTCAGTAATGGACAGGCGATTGCAAGACAATTTTATTCAAAAATACGTTACTCAAAAGTTATTAAATTCCTTCACTTTTAACAGCATGGCACCAACGAAATCTATTCTGACAGTAGGACACAACTCATCTTTATTTTGCTGTCGCATGCTCACTGATTCGGTGATCACTTTGTACAGCGATTTCCTGTAGGCTGAGCACCCCATATGCACCTTCGCTTTCACACATGAAAAAAAAAATTGTTGAATTATAAATGTTATTTGTAAAAATTATAACTTCTTCAGGTCTACAGATAAATTCAAGCTCAGCATAATTTTTTGAAAATGAAATTAAAATGACAAAAAAAGGAAATTAAAATGGCACGGATTAAAACATGCAGTATGGGGTGTCCGGGTAGCGTGGCGGTCTATTCCGTTGCCTACCAACAGGGGGATCGCCGGTTCGAATCCCCGTGTTACCTCCGGCTTGGTTGGGTGTCCCTAGAGACACAACTGGCCGTGTCTGCGGGCGGGAAGCCGGATGTGGGTATGTGTCCTGGTCGCTGCACTAGCGCCTCCTCTGGTCGGTCAGGGCGCCTGTTCAGGGGGAGGGGACTGGGGGGAATAGCGTGATCCTCCCATGCGCTACGTCCCCCTGGTGAAACTCCTCACTGTCAGGTGAAAAGAAGTGGCTGGCAACTCCACATGTATCGGAGGAGGTATGTGGTAGTCTGCAGCCCTCCCCAGATCGGCAGAGGGGGTGGAGCAGTGACCGGGACGGCCCGGAAGAGTGAGGTAATTGGCCAAGTACAACTGGGGAGAAAAGCGGGGAGAACCCCCCCCCCCAAAAAAACATGCAATATGGATTGAAAAATGCTCAAGCGCACACTAGGACAGAACTACAAACCAGACCAAAACACCTCTTTTAAATGTAGACTTAAAATAATACTATCGTTATTCTTCACTTGTGATATGCACTTTGTTATGTAATTCCCCAGCAGTTAGGACTAAAGTATACATAGTACATACATCAGGCTGTACTTGTCGACATTTCCATATTTCATGTAACTATTTGCTAAAACCCTCTTTCACTGCAGACAGCAGTACAGAAAACCTAAAAGCATAATTTGGGACAACTTCACCCAGCCATCAGCAGGGAAGGTGGTGTGCAGCACAAGTAACATAACTGTCCATGTGGGACAAGCAGCGATACGAAATACTACAAATCTAACATCTCAGCGATACAGAAAGTGTTTCTGAGACAACACAACGGCCTAATTCAGAGATGACAGTTGCTGACAGCCAGTTTTTTTACAGTTGTGCCTGATGCTTAAAGGGCTCATGGCTGTAACTGAACCAATATCCACACTGAAAAGCGGGAAGCATCATGGCTCAAATGGTGAAAATATCCACAGAGAGGTAATAGATAAGATAAAGGGCCTGATCTAATCAGAGAATCCCCTCTTTCACCACCGAATGCTGGTCTGGGACAACTGAGTCCCTTATCAGTCTTGTATGCCACTTCCACAATCCCCCCCCTCCCTTTGATCTCTGTGTTTTTGTAGGTTTTTGGTGGTGTCGTTTTTGGGAATTTTGGATGTGTTCTTATCTTTTGTGTTGCACTGCTGTGGGCTGGGTGAAGTGAAATGTCATTTCTTTTGTGTAGCAAGCACATGATAGAAATGACTAGGGGTGCAATGCAAGAAAATATCAATACACTGGAGTATCGTGCCATTATCTTTAGTGACACTGTATCGATTCTCAAAACCACTGTATCGATGTTTTATTGTTTACATGTAAAGGTTTGTGACAAACATGTGTTGCGTGTAACCCCACAACCGCTAGATAACAGTGTTGTACTCTATCTTCAGCCATCTGACTCTTCCAGAACAATGTAAACGGAAAAAGGAAGAAGCATAAGCACAAAGAACACAGGCCTATGAAATGGCAACACATCGCCTTTCTTACAGTATCGCAGTACATCGCCATATATCGACTCGTAACCCTGTATTGTGATACGTATCGTATCGCCACATTCTCACCGATACACAACCCTAGAAATGACAACAAATTGTTCCTGATGCTAGATGAATGAGAGAGCAGGTGTTTTTCAACACAAAGGCGATGCATTCGTTTTAAAGTCATGAACATATCAGAGAATGCTGGGTACACTTGTTGAACATAGAGAGAGGTTGCTGGGTACGCTTGTTGAACATAGAGAGAGGATGCTGGGTACGCTTGTTAAACATATCAGGGAGGATGCTGGGTACACTTGTTGAACATAGAGAGAGGTTGCTGGGTACACTTGTTGAACATATCAGAGAGGATGCTGGGTACGCTTGTTGAACATATCAGAGAGGATGCTGGGTACACTTGTTGAACATATCAGAGAGGTTGCTGGGTACGCTTGTTGAACATATCAGAGAGAGGTTGCTGGGTACGCTTGTTGAACATATCAGAGAGGTTGCTGGGTACGCTTGTTGAACATAGAGAGAGGTTGCTGGGTACGCTTGTTAAACATATCAGGGAGGATGCTGGGTACACTTGTTGAACATAGAGAGAGGTTGCTGGGTACACTTGTTGAACATATCAGAGAGGATGCTGGGTACGCTTGTTGAACATATCAGAGAGGATGCTGGGTACACTTGTTGAACATATCAGAGAGGTTGCTGGGTACGCTTGTTGAACATATCAGAGAGAGGTTGCTGGGTACGCTTGTTGAACATATCAGAGAGGTTGCTGGGTACGCTTGTTGAACATATCAGAGAGAGGTTGCTGGGTACACTTGTTGAACATAGAGAGAGGATGCTGGGTACACTTGTTGAACATAGAGAGAGGTTGCTGGGTACGCTTGTTGAACATAGAGAGAGGTTGCTGGGTACACTTGTTGAACATATCAGAGAGGTTGCTGGGTACGCTTGTTGAACATATCAGAGAGGTTGCTGGGTACACTTGTTGAACATAGAGAGAGGTTGCTGGGTACGCTTGTTGAACATAGAGAGAGGTTGCTGGGTACGCTTGTTGAACATAGAGAGAGGTTGCTGGGTACACTTGTTGAACATATCAGAGAGAGGTTGCTGGGTACGCTTGTTGAACATATCAGAGAGAGGTTGCTGGGTACGCTTGTTGAACATATCAGAGAGAGGTTGCTGGGTACGCTTGTTGAACATATCAGAGAGGATGCTGGGTACGCTTGTTGAACATATCAGAGAGGATGCTGGGTACGCTTGTTGAACATATCAGAGAGGTTGCTGGGTACACTTGTTGAACATAGAGAGAGGATGCTGGGTACGCTTGTTGAACATATCAGAGAGTCGTTGCTGGGTACGCTTGTTGAACATAGAGAGAGGTTGCTGGGTACGCTTGTTGAACATATCAGAGAGTCGTTGCTGGGTACACTTGTTGAACATATCAGAGAGAGGTTGCTGGGTACGCTTGTTGAACATATCAGAGAGGTTGCTGGGTACGCTTGTTGAACATATCAGAGAGAGGTTGCTGGGTACACTTGTTGAACATAGAGAGAGGATGCTGGGTACACTTGTTGAACATAGAGAGAGGTTGCTGGGTACGCTTGTTGAACATAGAGAGAGGTTGCTGGGTACACTTGTTGAACATATCAGAGAGGTTGCTGGGTACGCTTGTTGAACATATCAGAGAGGTTGCTGGGTACACTTGTTGAACATAGAGAGAGGTTGCTGGGTACGCTTGTTGAACATAGAGAGAGGTTGCTGGGTACACTTGTTGAACATATCAGAGAGAGGTTGCTGGGTACGCTTGTTGAACATATCAGAGAGAGGTTGCTGGGTACGCTTGTTGAACATATCAGAGAGTCGTTGCTGGGTACACTTGTTGAACATAGAGAGAGGTTGCTGGGTACGCTTGTTGAACATAGAGAGAGGTTGCTGGGTACACTTGTTGAACATATCAGAGAGGTTGCTGGGTACGCTTGTTGAACATATCAGAGAGGTTGCTGGGTACACTTGTTGAACATAGAGAGAGGTTGCTGGGTACGCTTGTTGAACATAGAGAGAGGTTGCTGGGTACACTTGTTGAACATATCAGAGAGAGGTTGCTGGGTACGCTTGTTGAACATATCAGAGAGAGGTTGCTGGGTACGCTTGTTGAACATATCAGAGAGGATGCTGGGTACGCTTGTTGAACATATCAGAGAGGTTGCTGGGTACGCTTGTTGAACATATCAGAGAGAGGTTGCTGGGTACGCTTGTTGAACATATCAGAGAGAGGATGCTGGGTACACTTGTTGAACATATCAGAGAGGATGCTGGGTACGCTTGTTGAACATATCAGAGAGGTTGCTGGGTACGCTTGTTGAACATAGAGAGAGGATGCTGGGTACGCTTGTTGAACATATCAGAGAGTCGTTGCTGGGTACGCTTGTTGAACATAGAGAGAGGTTGCTGGGTACACTTGTTGAACATAGAGAGAGGATGCTGGGTACGCTTGTTGAACATATCAGAGAGGTTGCTGGGTACACTTGTTGAACATAGAGAGAGGATGCTGGGTACGCTTGTTGAACATATCAGAGAGTCGTTGCTGGGTACGCTTGTTGAACATAGAGAGAGGTTGCTGGGTACGCTTGTTGAACATATCAGAGAGTCGTTGCTGGGTACACTTGTTGAACATATCAGAGAGGTTGCTGGGTACACTTGTTGAACATAGAGAGAGGTTGCTGGGTACGCTTGTTGAACATAGAGAGAGGTTGCTGGGTACACTTGTTGAACATATCAGAGAGGTTGCTGGGTACGCTTGTTGAACATATCAGAGAGGTTGCTGGGTACACTTGTTGAACATAGAGAGAGGTTGCTGGGTACGCTTGTTGAACATAGAGAGAGGTTGCTGGGTACACTTGTTGAACATATCAGAGAGAGGTTGCTGGGTACGCTTGTTGAACATATCAGAGAGAGGTTGCTGGGTACGCTTGTTGAACATATCAGAGAGGATGCTGGGTACGCTTGTTGAACATATCAGAGAGGTTGCTGGGTACACTTGTTGAACATAGAGAGAGGATGCTGGGTACGCTTGTTGAACATATCAGAGAGTCGTTGCTGGGTACGCTTGTTGAACATAGAGAGAGGTTGCTGGGTACACTTGTTGAACATAGAGAGAGGATGCTGGGTACGCTTGTTGAACATATCAGAGAGGATGCTGGGTACGCTTGTTGAACATATCAGAGAGAGGTTGCTGGGTACGCTTGTTGAACATATCAGAGAGAGGTTGCTGGGTACGCTTGTTGAACATATCAGAGAGAGGTTGCTGGGTACGCTTGCTGAACATATCAGAGAGGTTGCTGGGTACACTTGTTGAACATAGAGAGAGGATGCTGGGTACGCTTGTTGAACATATCAGAGAGGTTGCTGGGTACGCTTGCTGAACATATCAGAGAGGTTGCTGGGTACGCTTGTTGAATATATCAGAGAGGATGCTGGGTACGCTTGTTGAACATATCAGAGAGGATGCTGGGTACGCTTGTTGAACATATCAGAGAGGATGCTGGGTACGCTTGTTGAACATATCAGAGAGAGGTTGCTGGGTACGCTTGTTGAACATAGAGAGAGGTTGCTGGGTACGCTTGCTGAACATATCAGAGAGGTTGCTGGGTACACTTGTTGAACATATCAGAGAGGTTGCTGGGTACACTTGTTGAACATATCAGAGAGGTTGCTGGGTACGCTTGTTGAACATAGAGAGAGGATGCTGGGTACGCTTGCTGAACATATCAGAGAGGTTGCTGGGTACGCTTGTTGAACATATCAGAGAGGATGCTGGGTACACTTGTTGAACATAGAGAGAGGATGCTGGGTACGCTTGCTGAACATATCAGAGAGGTTGCTGGGTACGCTTGCTGAACATATCAGAGAGGTTGCTGGGTACGCTTGTTGAACATAGAGAGAGGATGCTGGGTACGCTTGCTGAACATATCAGAGAGGTTGCTGGGTACGCTTGCTGAACATATCAGAGAGGTTGCTGGGTACGCTTGTTGAACATAGAGAGAGGATGCTGGGTATGCTTGCTGAACATATCAGAGAGGTTGCTGGGTACGCTTGTTGAACATAGAGAGAGGATGCTGGGTACGCTTGCTGAACATATCAGAGAGGTTGCTGGGTACACTTGTTGAACATAGAGAGAGGTTGCTGGGTACGCTTGTTGAACATATCAGAGAGGTTGCTGGGTACACTTGTTGAACATAGAGAGAGGTTGCTGGGTACGCTTGTTGAACATATCAGAGAGGTTGCTGGGTACACTTGTTGAACATAGAGAGAGGTTGCTGGGTACGCTTGTTGAACATATCAGAGAGGTTGCTGGGTACGCTTGTTGAACATATCAGAGAGGTTGCTGGGTACGCTTGTTGAACATATCAGAGAGAGGTTGCTAGGTACACTTGTTGAACATAGAGAGAGGTTGCTGGGTACGCTTGTTGAACATATCAGAGAGAGGATGCTAGGTACACTTGTTGAACATATCAGAGAGAGGTTGCTGGGTACGCTTGTTGAACATATCAGAGAGAGGATGCTGGGTACGCTTGTTGAACATAGAGAGAGGTTGCTGGGTACGCTTGTTGAACATATCAGAGAGGATGCTGGGTACGCTTGTTGAACATATCAGAGAGAGGTTGCTGGGTACGCTTGTTGAACATAGAGAGAGGTTGCTGGGTACGCTTGTTGAACATATCAGAGAGGATGCTGGGTACGCTTGTTGAACATATCAGAGAGAGGTTGCTAGGTACACTTGTTGAACATATCAGAGAGGATGCTGGGTACGCTTGTTGAACATATCAGAGAGAGGTTGCTGGGTACGCTTGTTGAACATATCAGAGAGAGGTTGCTGGGTACGCTTGTTGAATATATCAGAGAGAGGTTGCTAGGTACACTTGTTGAACATATCAGAGAGGTTGCTAGGTACACTTGTTGAACATATCAGAGAGAGGTTGCTAGGTACACTTGTTGAACATATCAGAGAGAGGTTGCTGGGTACACTTGTTGAACATATCAGAGAGGTTGCTGGGTACGCTTGTTGAACATATCAGAGAGAGGTTGCTGGGTACACTTGTTGAACATATCAGAGAGGTTGCTGGGTACACTTGTTGAACCAATCAGAGAGGTTGCTGGGTACACTTGTTGAACATATCAGAGAGGTTGCTGGGTACGCTTGTTGAACATATCAGAGAGGTTGCTGGGTACGCTTGTTGAACATAGAGAGAGGATGCTAGGTACACTTGTTGAACATAGAGAGAGGTTGCTGGGTACGCTTGTTGAACATATCAGAGAGGTTGCTGGGTACACTTGTTGAACATATCAGAGAGAGGATGCTGGGTACGCTTGTTGAACATAGAGAGAGGTTGCTGGGTACGCTTGTTGAACATATCAGAGAGGATGCTGGGTACGCTTGTTGAACATATCAGAGAGAGGTTGCTGGGTACGCTTGTTGAACATAGAGAGAGGTTGCTGGGTACGCTTGTTGAACATATCAGAGAGGATGCTGGGTACGCTTGTTGAACATATCAGAGAGAGGTTGCTAGGTACACTTGTTGAACATATCAGAGAGGATGCTGGGTACGCTTGTTGAACATATCAGAGAGAGGTTGCTGGGTACGCTTGTTGAACATATCAGAGAGAGGTTGCTGGGTACGCTTGTTGAATATATCAGAGAGAGGTTGCTAGGTACACTTGTTGAACATATCAGAGAGGTTGCTAGGTACACTTGTTGAACATATCAGAGAGAGGTTGCTAGGTACACTTGTTGAACATATCAGAGAGAGGTTGCTGGGTACACTTGTTGAACATATCAGAGAGGTTGCTGGGTACGCTTGTTGAACATATCAGAGAGAGGTTGCTGGGTACACTTGTTGAACATATCAGAGAGGTTGCTGGGTACACTTGTTGAACCAATCAGAGAGGTTGCTGGGTACACTTGTTGAACATATCAGAGAGGTTGCTGGGTACGCTTGTTGAACATATCAGAGAGGTTGCTGGGTACACTTGTTGAACATATCAGAGAGAGGTTGCTGGGTACGCTTGTTGAACATATCAGAGAGGTTGCTGGGTACACTTGTTGAACATATCAGAGAGGTTGCTGGGTACACTTGTTGAACATATCAGAGAGAGGTTGCTGGGTACGCTTGTTGAACATATCAGAGAGGTTGCTGGGTACGCTTGTTGAACATATCAGAGAGGTTGCTGGGTACGCTTGTTGAACATATCAGAGAGGTTGCTGGGTACGCTTGTTGAACATATCAGAGAGAGGATGCTGGGTACACTTGTTGAACATATCAAGAGAGGATGCTAGGTACACTTGTTGAACATAGAGAGAGGTTGCTGGGTACGCTTGTTGAACATATCAGAGAGAGGATGCTAGGTACACTTGTTGAACATAGAGAGAGGTTGCTGGGTACACTTGTTGAACATATCAGAGAGGTTGCTGGGTACACTTGTTGAACATATCAGAGGGAGGATGCTAGGTACACTTGTTGAACATATCAGAGAGGTTGCTGGGTACACTTGTTGAACATATCAGAGAGGTTGCTGGGTACACTTGTTGAACATATCAGAGAGAGGTTGCTGGGTACGCTTGTTGAACATATCAGAGAGGTTGCTGGGTACGCTTGTTGAACATATCAGAGAGAGGATGCTAGGTACACTTGTTGAACATAGAGAGAGGATGCTAGGTACACTTGTTGAACATAGAGAGAGGATGCTAGGTACGCTTGTTGAACATAGAGAGAGGTTGCTGGGTACGCTTGTTGAACATATCAGAGAGAGGTTGCTGGGTACGCTTGTTGAACATATTAGAGAGGATGCTGGGTACGCTTGTTGAACATATCAGAGAGAGGTTGCTGGGTACGCTTGTTGAACATATCAGAGAGAGGTTGCTAGGTACACTTGTTGAACATATCAAGAGAGGTTGCTGGGTACGCTTGTTGAACATATCAGAGAGAGGTTGCTAGGTACACTTGTTGAACATATCAAGAGAGGTTGCTGGGTACACTTGTTGAACATATCAGAGAGAGGTTGCTAGGTACACTCGTTGAACATATCAGAGAGGATGCTGGGTACGCTTGTTGAACATATCAGAGAGAGGTTGCTAGGTACACTTGTTGAACATATCAGAGAGGAAGCTGGGTCCGCTTGTTGAACATATCAGAGATTGCTGGGTACGCTTGTCGACTGGAACAAGAGCAAAAACCATGTGACACTCGTGCTTCAGGACAATAAAGCAAATATGGTTAAAGAAATTAGGTTTGCTGAACTGACAGACCTCAGTGGCACAACCCCACCCATTGCACTCTATCCTTGCCAGGCAGCACTTAAGGGATGTTCAAGAAGGACCTTGGCCTCCCCAAAAAAAACTTAATAAAAAACACAAACAAACCTAATAAACTAAGAGGAATGCAAAACTCTGCATGTTGCAAAGAATGCTGGAACATAAATGTGTCTTTTAGCATCAAGGTCGGGTACCGTTCATATTTGAACCAATACCAGTATCTGGAATTCGGTACCCAACGATAACTTTTTTCGGTACTTTACTTTGTAATAACAAAAAATTTAATTTCAGTTGTAAAAAGTTCAAGTCCAAACTTCTTAATTTCAACATTGTTATCTATCTATTTTGTTATTTATCTAGAACATTCTGTTGTAAGACCACACAAAACAAAACCCTTCCCTAGCTCCCTCTCCCCTCCCAAACCTGCCCCTACAACCTCCAGCCTGTCAGTCAGCAACGTGGTGTGTGTCTTGGAGGAAGCACATATCCGGATTGTAATAGCTACTGTATTGGGGTGGGTAAAAAGGGGACAAACTGGAGAAAATAGTACATAAAAAAAAAAGACAACAACAAATGAACAATTTTTTGCTGGCCATTGCCCTGACTGTATTGGACTTGAACAAGCTGTAGGTTTAGGGGAGGGGTAATGTAGTCTCTCTCTCTCTCTCTCTCTCTCTAAGGTATAGTCTCTCACCCAGAATCTCATCCAATATTTTTCAAAAGGCTCATAAGGAATCTCATCCAATATTTTTCAAAAGGCTCTTAAGGAATCTCATCCATTCCAATTTACCTTCACTGGCCAGACATAGCGTAGCGGTCTATTCCGTTGCCTACCAACATGGGGGTTGCCGGTTCGAATCCCCGTGTTACCTCCGGCTTGGTGTGGCATCCCTACGGACACAATTGGCCGTATCTGTGGGTGAGAAGCTGGATGTGTCCTGGTCGCTGCACTAGCGCCTCCTCTGGTCGGTTGGGGCGCCTGTTTGGGGGGGGGGGCAGTGAGATCCTCCCACATGCTACATCCCCCTGGCGAAACTCCTCACTTTCAGTCGAAAAGAAGCGGCTGGTGACTCCACATGTATCGGAGGAGGCATGTGGTAGTCGGCAGCCCTCCCCGGATCAGGGCAGCGATCGGGACGGCTTGGAAGAGTCGGGTAATTGGCCAAAAATTAGGTACTGCTGTATTTTGGGGAACATCCCATCCCTGAGAAAGACAACCCCCTGTCATAGTGAAAAACAAACGAGATTCGCTATCCAACACTTTTCAAGCTGGCAAGTCCTTCAGTACTCCAGAAAAATCAGCACCATCACGGTCAGAGCCCAGGTCCTGATCATGTCGACGTGCTTCATCTTCTCCATGGACATTCTCGGCTCCTCTGAAGAAAAGTTAGCCCTGCTCCACCTTACCTTCACCTATCTACTCCTGTGAAGTTTTAGAAGTTCTGAAAAGGCTCCTTAAAGACATTCGATGCGAATCTGTGTAATGTTACTATGCTTTACTGTACTCAAGTACCTTGATTTGTTTTATTTAACGTTTTTTAAGTGCTTAAAATTAAACTTCGCTCCAAAACTAGCATTTTTTTTGCCCCATTTGTACAAGTGCTGAAAATGACACATCCCAAAACTGGCCGTTTTTGTTTTGGAGAAAAAAAAAACAAACCCAGGACCTTCTTGATGTGAAGTGACAAGCGCCAACCACTGCGCCACTGTGCTGCCAAATTATATCACTCAACCCTTAACCTTCATGAGTTGCACCAAGGTTTGCACAAATGATATCAGCAATAACCAACAATGAGCAAGCTGATTATAAATACAAAATAAAAAACAAAACAAAACAAACAAACAATGTGACCCCTCCCCCAGAAAGCACACCCATAAACCCCTGCCTCTTACGTGGTAAGCAGTAAAGCCCCTTCAGCACAGCGGTCTAGTGCTTTGCGTGCAGCTGGTTTGTTAGCAAACTCCACAAAGCCTTTTCCTGTTGGGCGACCACGGTCATCCACCACAACAACAGCGCGCTCCACCGGCCCAAACTGACAAAATGCCTGGAGAATAAAATTTAATAATGAGGTAATTAGTGACGGTCAATGAACGTTATTGAACTCAGTAGTCTTACATTATAGCAGCTAAGTAAAATGCTGAAAAACGTGACTTAAATCTAGAAATCTCGAAGACATGAAACTGTGTAGCCTGGCATAATGAGGTTTGTGAACCCCAAGAAAATAAAGAATGGCTTACTTTCACTAAGTTCGACTGAAATTCATCAATAGTAGAATGAACATTCAATTGTGATTTTATTAGTTTCATCTCCCCATTAACTCAGTCATGGTAGTGAATGAAATGGCTGCTGCTCAGTAAATAAAGTCTGTGAATGTTCTCATTCATCCAGGTCATGGTTATCCAAAGGAATTGAATCAAGTGCAACTGGACTTGGTATATATCCGTGAAGACGTTTCGCCTCTCATCCAAGAGGCTTCATCAGTTCGTGCCTTTCTGACTAGACCAAGCTAGTCTGACTGGCTGGTGATGAAACTCTGAGTTTCATCAGGGGGTAACTCACCTCAACCACCACCAATGTGCAGCACCACCTGGGTGATGCACGGCAGTCATTTTGCATCAGAACGCTCACCACACATCAGCTTGAGGTGGAGAGGGAGGAACCATTGAGACAGTTACATGGGGGGGGGGGGGGGGGGCCCTGATTAGGTGGTAAGATGGAGAATTTTGCCAGGACACCGGGGGACCCCCTACTCTTTGTGATAAGTGCCATGGGATCTTTAATGACCACATTGAGTCAGGACCTAAGTTTAACACCTCATCCGAAGGACGGCATCTCCTACAGCACAGTGTCCCCATCACTGCACTGGGATTTGATATTCATTGTTTTTATTAGGACCTAAGGGAAGATTGCCCCTTACTGACCCACTTCCGGCAGCAACTCAAGTTTTTCCTGGGAGGTCTCCCATCCGAGTACTAGCCAGCCCACACCTGCTTAGCTTCTGTCATTTGGCAGAGCCAGGGTACATTTTGGTATGGCTGCCATTGGTTCCATGAACAGCTGATGAGGCAGTAGAAAACTGTTTGCGCCGATTCATTTTGAAATGGCAACAGCCAATAGGGAAACTCCAACTCGGCCGTCCAACCAATGGTGAATTGCCATCAATCTCTGAGGCACTCAGTCACTCACGGACAACCGTGAGTGTCTGGCTGTACCACTGTTGTGGTACAGCCAGAAACCAGGTGGTTTAACTGATTAGCACACCTCCAACCAAAGAGGACAGACTAACCAGTGAAATCACCTCGTGATGCAACCGGTTGGATGAAAACCTACACACTCATGGCACATGGTTGCTCAGGTAGACACCGGATAGGCAGGCCCTGCACATTAGCTTTATCTAGACTGACACATCACAGTTAGAACGGCAAATAATGTATTAAACAGTTTCTATCCAGTGTTACTCGAGGACATGAGCTAACGTTAGTTAGCCAGTATAGCTCACATTAGCCACGTTGGCTTTCAAACTAAAACTCTTTTCTGCGGACTTTCCTGCTATATCAAATTCGATATATAGCAATATCACATTTGATTGCAATTACATCTGACTGGTCAGAGTGCGATTCAAATTACAGAGCTGCTCCCTGTAACAGCTATGTTTCATAACAAGTCATCACAACACGTCTTCGTGTAACATGGATTTCGCTTTGAGAAAATTTCTGTCAAGTACACGAGAATGGTGAGCCCACCAACCACCCAATGTGGAATTTCTTTTTTTTCATATTTTATCCCCCTTTTCTCCCCAATTGTACTTGGCCAATTACCCCACTCTACCGAGCCATCCCGGTTGCTGCTCCACCCCGTCTGCCGATCCCAGGAGGACCGCAGACTACCACATGCCTCCTCCGATACGTGTGGAGTTGCCAGCCGCTTCTTTTCACCTGACAGTGAGGAGTTTCACTAGGGGGACGTAGCGCATGGGAGGATCACACTATTCCCCCCAGTTCCCCCTCCCCTCTGAACAGGCATCCCGACTGACCAGAGGCACTAGTGCCGCGACCAGGACACATACCCACATCTGGCTTCCCACCCGCAGACACGGCCAATTGTGTCTGTAGGGACACTCCACCAAGCCGGAGGTAACACAGGGATTTGAACTGGCGATCCCCATGTTGGTAGGCAATGGAATAGACTGCCACCTGGATGCCCTAATGTGGGATTTTTAAGGAAAAAGTTTGGGTATGTGATATTTAGTGTGAATGCCTCTTCCTTTAGTACGCTCGAGAGCACAATTTCTTGCCCTAGTCAAACAAACTACACAAAAGGCAGTGTGTGCAACATGCACGGTCCTTTTATGTAGCTTACATCTTCTTTTTTTTTCTCAAAAAGGGGAGGGGGTACTCTAAACACACACTTAACTCTTGTTTACTCTACCTGTTCCAGAAGCTCATTGGTAACCACAGGGGACAAGTTGCGCACTGTGAGTGCAGCGCCGTGAGTAGCAAAGCGGATCCTTATTGGTCGATTTTTCAAAACAGTCCCATCTAACTCGGCTTTGGCGATCTCTGCCAATGTTCGCGTTTCCTGGGAGACAGAAGGTCAAAGAAAAGATTTAGACAGGACAGTACAGTACCCCTCCTTCACCACTGGACCCCAATTTCTTCTGTAGAATAATGAAAACACCCCATCCAGGCTTTACGGTCAAAATCTTTCCAGCTTCTTGAATGCAATGTAGCAAGACTTTGTCCAGATTTTTGAAAAATTTTCTATCATTTTTTTCTTCTACACTGTAAATAAAACACACTGGACCAGGGCTCCAGACTGACTTTTTACATTGGTTGCCAGCACATAATTTAGGTGCACCCAACATTTTTTCACGTGCCTTTTAGTACCGCAATAACACACTTTAAGCACAACCTTTTTTGTCAGCTCCCATACACACTGGTAATTTCTCAACATAGGTAAATGATTGTAAACAGGAATAAAGGTGCAGATACACGTTTTTCTTTATTCAAATCACAGCACACCCAACACAAACATTGCAGTAACCTCAATTGTTTAAAACATAAACTTAAAAAGTACTCGTGTTTAAACTACTTTTGGAAACTGACCACATCATGATCATGATTGTACCTATGTACAAACATAAACTGTCTAAACCCATATGACTCTCACCCCGTGGGTGGTGGCCTGAAGATGATGAAAAACAGAAGGATTGTTTAGGCTCCATGGATTGGGAGGTTACTGAGGGTTGGTTTAGCAGTGTAGACGAAGATATTGATACTGTAACATCGTACATGTCCTTCAGTGAAGACATGCGCACCCCTAAAGACTATTGTGAAGTATAACACAGACAAGCCACCATTCATCAAGGAGCTTAGGCTGCTCAGATCTACAAAACCCCATGCCTACAGGTCTGAAGACAAAGAAATACTGCTCTGCACAGTGCCAGCTCAACAAGGTTTGCTACAAGAGGCGGACGGCTGGAGAGGGCCTTTTCCAACAACAGCCAGGCCATCTGGGGCTCCCTGCAAAGACTCACCAACCTCCAACGGAAGACCTGCCAGGCCCCTTCCTCCTCTTCCTCAGTTCAACAAAGTTTTACTGCAGATTTCACATTTGCTCTCAAATGTTCTTAGTAACATTTCTTAAAATTACTTCCGGTTGACGTCAACGAAGAAAAGACAAATTGTGATGTCTTTGTGCATGCTCAATAATCCAGCTAAGAAAATCACGGAAGTTGAATCAGTTCATCTAGACAAACAACACAGTAGCATAATGACTGCAAACGATCGGTTTCATATGCAAATCACGTCAGGCAAGGACTCCACCCATCTACAGACGGTGGCCACTCTTTCAGGGGTGAGGATGTGCACATCCTTGATAGGGAGGAACGCTGGTTTGAACAGGGAGTCAAAAGCCTCTTTCACACCGGCCAAAAAACCTGCTAACACCCGCCTTTGGTGGTCAGTGTAAAAGGGTACAATCGGCATTCACTCCCGGGTCAAATGACTCTGCAGTAGTCACAGGTATTTATCGGCACTGACGTAAACGTGACACCTGGGTGGACACGCTAATTTGCGCGATGACGTAGCGCCATTGTCCGCGTGCGCCACCATCGCGTCGGTAACGTCCTCGCGACTCTGCAATCTCAGCCAGAAAATCCAACCGTCTTTGCTCAAGCAGCGCTCGAACATCGTTCAGTCTGCGTTGAGTTTGTATGGTTTGAAAGAGAGACTGAAGTACAACACATAAAAAGTAACGTTTTTTTGTTTGTTTGTTTATTGAACATTGTTCATGTTCGTGTACAGATTCTTGAAAAAAGTTCATTACAAAACAAACATGGCAAATATACATTCCATCCAAAAGTAGATAGAGATATCCAACAGTATGTAAACATTTCTATACTACAGTATATCAGGAAGTGCATAGAGATTAAATGTCATATGACAAATATACGGTAATGTATTACGAAAATAAGGGTACAAACAATAACAAATTAAATACATGACATACACTAAAATAATAAAACATAGTCCATCATACAAGGGGGAATTAATAAGGATATCAGTCTTCTAATTCAGTGGGAAAATGTCTTAACACCTCATAAATCTGTAGAGCTTTTGTATCGGTCATTAGTTTTAAAGATTTCAAGTATAATCTAAATTCATTTAAAAAACAACAAATTTGGGGGACGACTTTAAGTATCTACTTTTATGAATAAAGAATTTGGCTAAGCAGAGGATTGCATTACAACAGAGTTCATCGTTTTTGTTTTGCAAAATCATACCAAATGTTATATTGTCTCTAGAAATCGAAGTTGGAAAGGACAAAATCCTTTGCTTTATCCATTTGTGAACGTCAAGCCAGAACACAAGTACCACACCACATGAGAAAAATACATGGTCCCTAGCTTCTATGTCATTTTCACAAAATTAACATATATTATCGTCAAAACCAAACCGTCATCTAAGTAGTTCTTTGGAGGGATATATGTTATTCATAATTTTGAAGTGTGTTTCCTTCGCTTTTGGGGGGGGGGGGATAGGAAATGTTAGATTCATTGTTCTCAATTTAATAATTGAATTTTTATCAAATTTGTGTAAAATGTCATTTTTGTTTTGTCTTTCAGGGAATAAGTTTTCAGTGAGACAGTTTCTAATAAAATGATTATCACATTTTTTGTCCAAGATTAAAAACCCTTGAATTGACAGTGGGGCCAATCGTGGCTGTATAGGTTGGTGAGTCATTATATTTGTTATCAGAGATACAAATTCTTTGGGGAGTGCTTTATGTAATTTAGTAAAGTCTGATTTGGAAGTCTTGAAAGTATGTTTTGTCTGGAATTGTTCATAATTGAATAAATTACCACTAGGATCCATTAGATCAAGTATTGTCCATATATTTTCCTCATACCAATCTTTAAAGAATAAAGACTTGTTCCGATACAATATATATCTATTATTCCAAAGTACAGTGGTGTGGGGTGAAAAGTTATGTACATATAACATTCTCCAATACAATAGTATCTGTTTGTGGAACTCTGATAATGAAACAGGAAGTTTATCAATATTATAGTCAGATCTGAGTATAAATTTCAATCCTCCAATTTTATTGAATAAGTGATTTGGAATACAGTACCAGAAGGAGTTACTATGTTTGATCCAAGATTTTAGCCAATTTATTTTTAAAGTTCCATTAAGGCAATCAAAATCAACAACTTTTAGTCCTCCATCCTTTACTTCTTTAACCACATGGCTTTTCTTTATATAGTGTTGTCTGTTCGCCAAATGAAATTTAGATTAATCTGATTGATTGATTTGATTAATTTTTCTGGAATGGCGTGAGAATAGGCTGAGTAAATACACCTTGATAAGCATTCTATCTTAGTTAAATAAATTCTGCCAAGAATTGATAGGTCTCTTTGGAGCCAAATGTTTAGCTTTGATTTACATTCCTTTAACTTATTTTCTACATTCAAAGACTGACTTCGTTTTTGGTCTTTTGAAAGGAAAATTCCCAGGTATTCGATTTCTGATTTAATAGGAATATTACAGATTTCTTTTAGTGGGGTGTCATGTACAGCCAATAGCTCACTTTTTTTTAAAAAAATTTAGTGTTAATCCTGAAGCTTTAGAGAATTTTTCAACTTTTTCAATAGTTGTTGGAATTTGGTGTCTATCTTTTAAGAAAATTGTCGTGCCATCTGCTAGTTGGCTGATGATAATATCTGTACCTAGTACATTTAGTTGTTTAATGTCATCACAATTTTTGAGGTAAATTGCTAACATTTCTGTAACTAGTATGAATAAATATGGAGCAACCGGACAACCCTGAGGAATCCCTACATTAACCTTAAAACTGGGGGTGGTGGCAGCAGGTAGTATGACACAGCTGGTAATATTCTGATACAGTCCACTGACAAAATTTCTAAAATTAACTCAAAATCCAAAATGTTCAAGTACCAAGATGATAAATGGATGCTCCACAGAGTCAAACGTTTTATAAAAATCTAAAAAGAGGGGAAACCCATCATCTTTAATAATGTCCATTACCAGCCTTATATTGTTGTGGATTGATCTTCCTTTTAGAAAACCTGATTGTGTTTCTGCAATAAGATTCGAAATCCCTGTTTGAAGACGAGTAGTGAAAATGTAGGATAGGAGTTTGTAGTCTGAGTTTCTAAGAGTGATGGGCCTTCTATTATCTATAATTCTGGGGTCTTTTCCATGTTTTGGAATTGAAATGATAATCCCTTGTTTCATTGTAGGCGGAAGTGTGCAAGTTTCAAATATTTCCATGAAAACTTGATGTAGTAGTTCTCTAATATCTTCCCAGAAATGTCTGTAGAAGTCACCTGTGAGGCCGTCTGACCCAGGGGCTTTACTTAGAGACAAGCGACTAATAACGGCATCAAGGTCTGCAATTGTTATTTGATGATCGCAAGTTTGTTTAAAACCATCTTCAATTTTGGGAATATAACTTGCTATATCCTTTAAGAATGCATGACAATCCTCATTAGAAAATTTAGAGCTGTAAAGTTGGCTATAGAACTTAAGGATTTCCGAGGAGATTAATTTTTCATCTGTGGTTTCTATATCATCAATTATCAAGGATTTAATGTTATTTTTTTCCTGCCTTCTTTTTTCAAGGTTACAGAAATATGCTGAGTTTTTTTCACCCTCCTCTATCCATTTAGCTCTAGACCTAATAAAGGCTCCTTTTGCTTTCTGAGTGTAGATTTCATCCAAATTGGGTTGAAGGTTTAACATTTTCTGTTTCTCGTCTTCAGTGGGATTAGGTTTATTGCAGTAAACATTAAGCTGTTTAATTATATCTAGTGCTTTTCTTTCAAGATCTTTTTTAATTTTTTTACTGAATGAGATGGTGAGTTGGCGTATTTTATATTTTAGGAACTCCCATTTCTTGACAGGCGTTGTTAGTTCTTCAGAGTTTATGATCTCTTGAATTAATAGTTTAATTTTTCTACAGTAATCAGAATTTTTATTTAGACTGGAGTTACATTTCCAATATTTGTGAGAATAAGTACTCCTGTTTTTAGGTTTAACATGTAGAGAAATAATGCTGTGATCCGTAAGTGGAGCAGCCGAGATATCAGAGTTGATATCATAGCACAGCAAGTGGCTTGCAATTAACCAATAGTCAATTCTAGATTTTAAATTTGAATTTGGGCTGAACCATGAGTATTTAAATATTCCTGGATTTAAATATCGCCATACATCAATCAGATTTCGTTCATTGCAAAAGTTAGTAAATATGGAATCAGGGTGACTTGCAGAATGTCTAAGAGGATATTTATCAAAGAAATCATCCTGGACTAAATTCAGATCCCCTCCAACTATAATATTATCAGTTGAGTATGATCATTTTAAGTTGTCTAATTGTAAGTTTATTTGTTCAAATAGTCTTCTGTTTTCTGTGCTATTGTTGTAGCCATAAACATTAATCAGGATGAATTTCAATTCATCTATGTTTAGGGTAAGAATCAACCAGTGGCCATGTTCATCTGCCTTGTGGGCTATAACCTGACCTCTGAAGTGTTTTAGGAGGATGGCGACCCCTGCTGATCTTGAAGTGCCATGGCTGAAAAAAGCATCATCTCCCTATTGTTTAGACCAAAATAAAGTATCCTCAATCTTGGAGTGAGTTTCTTGTAGAAAAACATTTGCATTTTTCCCTTTACAGAATAAGTAGAAGCTTTTCCTTTTTGTCATGTCTCTTAGACCCCTTGCATTAAAAGAAATGAGAGATATATCATTTTTTAGACTAAACATAGAACACAAAAAACACAGAGATAATTAACTGAACTGCTAAAGAACAAGAAAAATGTTTTATCTGCTAGTAGTTACTGAACTTTGTGTAACAAAACCCTAAGCATTTTTTCTATACTGCTCAAAAAAATAAAGGGAACACCTAAAAACACAATATAGACCTCGATGAATGAAATATTTCAGCTGAAAATCTTTATTTATTAGACAGAGGAATGTGTTTAGAGCAAAATAACCTAAGAATGATCAATGGAAATCAAAATCATTAGCCCATTAAGGTCTGGATTCAGAATCATACTCGAAATCAAAGTGGAAAATGAGAACATAGGCTGATCCAACTTCTGTGGAAATTCTTCAAGACGATTCAAAATGAGGCTCAGTAGAGTGTGTGGCCTCCACGTGCCTGTATGCACTCCCTACAACGCCTGGGCATGCTCCTGATGAGACGACGGATGGTCTCCTGAGGGATCTCCTCCCAGACCTGGATCAGGGCATCGGTCAACTCCTGGACAGTCTGTGGTGCGACATCGCGTTGGCGGATGGTACGAGACATGATGTCCCAGAGGTGCTCGATTGGATTCAGGTCTGGGGAACGTGCAGGCCAGTCCATAGCATCAATGCCCTCGACATACAGGAACTGCTGACACACTCTGGCCACATGAGGACGAGCATTGTCATGCATGAGCAGGAACCCAGGGCCCACTGCACCAGCATATGGTCTGACAATGGGTCTGAGGATCTCATCCCGGTACCTAATGGCAGTCATGGTACCTCTGGCTAGCACGTAGAGGTCTGTGCGGCCCTCCAAGGATATGCCTCCCCAGACCATCACTGACCCACCGCCAAACCGGTCATGCTGGAGGATGTTGCAGGCAGCAGAACGTTCTCCACAGCGTCTCCAGACTCTCTCACGTCTGTCACATGTGTTCAGTGTGAACCTGCTCTCATCTGTGAAGAGCACAGGGCGCCAATGGCGAATCTGCCAACCAAGATGTTCTCTGGCAAAGGTCAATCGGGCTGCACGGCGTTGGGCTGTGAGCACAGGCCCCAATTGTGGACGTCGGGCCCTCATACCATCCTCATGCATTCTGTTTCTCACTGTTTGAGCAGAAACCTGCACATTAGTGGCCTGTTGAAGGTCGTTTTGTAGGGCTCCGGCAGTGCTCCTCCTGTTCCTCCTTGCACAAAGGACCAGATAGCGGTCCTGCTGCGGGGTTGTTGTCCTCCTGCGGCCCCCTCCACGTCTCCTGGTGTCCTGGCCTGTCTCCTGGTACCTCCTCCATGCTCTGGACACTGTGCTGGGAGACACATCAAATCTTCTTGCCACAGCATGCATTGATGTGCCATCCTGGATGAGCTGCACTACCTGAGCAACTTCTGTAGGTTGCAGATACTGCCTCATGCCACCTCTAGTGGTGAGGGCACTAGCAAAATGAAAAACTAACCAAAGATCGGCCAGAAAAGATGAGGACAGGCAAATGGTCTGTGGCCACCACCTGCAAATCCATTCCTTTTATAGGGGTTGTCTTGCAAATTGTCTAATTTCCACCTGGTGGAAATTAGACAATTTACCAACAGGTGAAATTGAGTCACAAATCAGTGTTGCTTCCTAACTGGACAGGTTGATATCTCAAAAGTGTGATTGACTTGGAGCTACATTGCATTGCTTATGTGTTCCCTTTATTTTTTTGAGCAGTGTATTTATAACTCACTTGTTTTAGGAATCAACATTCCAGGTTGTTTAGGTCTATGGTGTGACTCTGTCCGTTAATGAACGCA
Organism: Lampris incognitus; assembly: GCF_029633865.1. Taxonomy (NCBI): domain Eukaryota; kingdom Metazoa; phylum Chordata; class Actinopteri; order Lampriformes; family Lampridae; genus Lampris; species Lampris incognitus. Next base: position 24,409,837 of record NC_079231.1, on the reverse strand, counting down.
TATGGGCCACGGAAAACAGTCTTCAGACCTGCCCTCCTTGCTTGCTCAACTTTCGGCCAAACAGCTTGCCGTGCCTCCCTGTCTTCTTTGGTGAGATCTTCTGCGAAGCGGACGTTGAGATTCTTGCAGACTGGGTGATGTTTGGTGGTTCACCAGAGTTCATCCCTGTAGAGCCGTCCAGTGAACTGGACACGATGATCTGATGAGGGCGGCTGTTGTTGTTCGGCCCCAGACGGTGCACAGAGTCCAGGATGAGATCCATCTCCTCCTTCCAGTGTGGAACAATCTCCCCGATGATTTCAGCGACGAGCTGTCGTGTATTCTCCTCCTATTCTTCTTTCAGGCCTCTAAGTCTTAAGTTCCATCTTCTCTTGTAGCGCTCCAGTTCAGCAGCTCTCTTTCCCACCTCTGTAGCTCTCTTGTCCACCTCTGTGTTCTTCACACGAAGTTGTTTTATTTCTTCATCCAACTCTGTTTTTAACCTTGATTTCGGCCGAGTTAAACTCGACCGCTTTTGTGATGTTAGCAATGGTCAGTGTGTTTTGTTTCAACTCCGTCTTGAAATTAGGGATGCACCGAAAATTCGGCCACCGAAAATTTTCGACCGAAAATGGCCCAAAAGTGCATTTTCGGTTTTCGGCCGAAAGACCTAAATGACCAAAAGAACACGGCCAAAACAGAATTGTGATGATGCAAGCAAAAAGCGCAGCCAGCACACGGTTATCTGGATAAGAGCCAACATGTCTGCGGTGTGGACGTATTTCAATATCTCGGAGAAAGACCCACGGATAGCGATTTGCAAAACATGCAATGCTGAAATTTCAAGAGGGGGGTGTGTCTGCAAAGAGTTTCTCCACGTCGGGTTTAATTTATCACCTGAAATCCAAACATCCCGATTGCCATTCTGAATATGAGAAGAATGCGGCGCAGAAAAGAAAAGTCAATCCGAGCACGCCCACTCCGTCTGTAGCGGACTTATTTGAAAAGGCAAGAAAGTTTTCCAGTGATGGTGCTAACGCAAAGGGCATAACACAACAAAATTATGGAGTTTATTGCCTTAGATGATCAGCCGTTCTCTGTCGTAGAAGATGTGGGATTTCGTAGGCTGATTGATCACATTGAGCCCCGTTATGCCATGCCAAGCAGACGGCATTTCTCAGACGTGTGTTTACCTGAGCTGTTTAATGTTGTTGCAACTCATGTCCATGAGCTTATAGCATCAGATATTACAGCTATCAGTTTCACGACCGACATGGAGCTCAGACGTCAGCCTCACCAGTATGCTCAGTCTAACCGCACAGTGGATCGATACAGATTTCAAGCTGCAAAAGATTCTGCTCCATTCACAAGAGTTTAGAGGGTCACATACAGCAGCAGCCATTTCTGCTGCATTCGCCAATATGTTCGACACCTGGCATATCGACCGATCTAAAGTGCATGCCATAGTCAGTGACAATGCAAGAAATGTGGCAAAAGTGATAGAAGACAGCCAGCTGAAAGGAATACGGTGCATGGCCCACACACTACATCTGGCTGTGAATGAGGGAGTGTTGTCTCAGCGCAGCGTAAAAGACGTATTGGCTATAGGCAGAAGAATTGTTGGCCACTTTAAACATTCTCAGCTGGCCTATTCCCGCTTACAGTCTATGCAAGATCAGTTTGGAACACCAATAAAACGGTTTCAACAAGACGTGAGTACACGCTGGAACAGCACTTTTTACATGCTGGAAAGCCTCTTTGCGCAAAAGTGAGTCTTGGCTGCATACAGCGCAGACCACGAGCTCCCCGCGACATTCACTTCCCACCAGTGGGTCTTAATAGAGAACATTCTCTCTCTTCTTGCCCCCTTTGAGCAGTTAACTAAAGAGATCAGCTCCGCTGACGTATCTGTAGCAGACGTTATTCCGTTAATTGCGGCACTAACGCGTCTTCTAAGCAAAGAGGTTGAGACGGACCACGGAGTGAAAACAATGAAAAGCACACTCTTAGAGTCTGTCAACACACGTTTCACTGAGATCTATTCGGATCCTCTGCACTTCATCGCGACTGTACTTGATCCGCGTTATAAGGATCATTACTTGGATGTGGGATTAAAGCAGCGCGCATGTGAAATGATCCAGGCTGCGATGGATGCGGACAACCCGCTTGGAGACGGACCAGCGCACAGCGCGGGAGGAGAGCAGAGCGCAGAAAAAAGGACTCGTCTCTCTGCACCAGATGAGGGGCATGCACCTTCCTTATCTGATATGTTCAATGAGATCCTGCAAGAGAGTGCCCCAAATAATAGGTAGGCTATTCTGTTCTGACTTACTATATGTGACTGTCAGATGATTTTATTTTTCTGCTAGACAGTTTTTATTTTATTTGATAAAAATGTTTATGCACTGGCCCTTTATCTTTCTCAAATATCAGGCTGACAACAAGCTCAACCGCTCAACAGTTGGATGGTTATCTGTCTGAAGTCCCCATCTCCAGAAGTGATAACCCTCTTGCCTACTGGAGAAATAACCATGGCCTCTTTCCTGACCTGGCAAAGATGGCATGCAAGTACTTGTCTGCTCTGTGCACAAGCACTGACAGCGAGAGACTGTTCAGCGCTGCAGTTCATGTTCTCGATGAGAAGAGGAACAGACTTCACTGTGATAAAGCAGAGAAGCTACTCTTCATCAAGAAAAACCTGCCACTTTACCTCAAGAAGTAGAATGGACGTGTGTCTATTGTTAAAATATTTGTTTTCCACTTTGCACATCCACAATTCTTGGTGAATTTGTTGTTGTTTAAGGCCTACAGGCTATGGCAATCTTTGCTTTGATACACTGTTATGTTGTAGGCCTACAGAGAAAATATTGTTGTATCTTTCAGCAGTTGCACTTGTTCTGAATGCACTTTGTTGTAGTACTCCTACAGAGAAAAATGTAAAAGGCACTTGACTTAAATGCACTTTGTGTTTTTATGAGAGAACATATTTAATTTTACAATCTTTCAGCAGGCCAGTCAGTTATAGGCCTGTACATTATTATTCAATGTATACATGAGTGGGGTCAAGTTAAACATTTTGTTTTTAATTTTAATTTATATTGTGCATTGTTGTAATGTCAGTGCTAAATAAATATTGTCATACTTTTGTAACTGATTTATTCTTTGAATTGCAATGCCTTGATTTTAGTGAGGTTAGTACACAGTCATAGCCATAAATGCAATGGTTCTAATAATTGACAATCATTTCTTTCGGTGTTTCGGTTTTCAGCCTTGGTTTCCTCATTTTTGGTTTTCGGTTTCGGCCAAGAATTTTCATTTCGGTTCATCCCTACTTGAAATCCTCCATCATGTTGGGGAGAGTACCGATGGCAGCTAAGATAGCAGCATTCGAGGTATCCTCGGCATGGGCTCCAGCAGTTGTGGCCTCGTTTACTTTTTGTTTTTTTCCTGAGGACCTGGCAGCTTAGCAGGAGGTGTAAGGGTGTTTTTCCTGAGGACCTGGCTGCTTAGCAGGAGGTGTAAGGGTGTTTTCCTGAGGACCTGGCGGCTCAGCAGGAGGTGTAAGGGTGTTTTTTGTGCCTTTGGTGTTTGTCTCCATGTTCTCTGGACCGCAGTAGTCATGCATTTGGAGAGCCTTTAGCTTCGCGTTAGCTTTAGCCATTTTTAGTTTAGAGTGTGCTTTAGAAAGTGACCGAAATGACCTACTCAGTTCTAAGAGCGACTCCGACAGATTCGAACACAAACAGAGAAAGTTTCCTGTGAGTTTTTTGTCCAAGTTTGTCAGTTTCAGGGTTTGTTACGTGAGCTGTTTATGCCGCGTCCGCTCCCTCCGCCATCTTGCCGGAACTCCCCATAAAAAGTAACGTTAGCCACCGACTCTCTGGCTTCCATGCTGCTTTCACACGGTTCACTTCCGTTTTCCGGCGCGTTCGTGACATCACGAACGTCATGACATCACAGATGACGCTACATTAAAAAAAAAGGCAAACTTGCTGGAACTGTGAAAGGAGTCAATTGCCTATTTTTAGCGGGTTTACCCACGTTTAAAAAACCCACTTATACACGCTAATTTTGGTGTAAAAGGGGTAAAAGAGGTCATCTATGTGAAGAGGGAACAATCATCCCTGAACCGAGGTGGGATCTAAGAGTACTGTCACCATCTTACAATGCTGTGATTGCAACTATTCCCCAATCCTCTGTGCATAGTACACATGATCAATAATAACTCTAGTTAATGGGCATGGCAGTTTGCATATGAAACCAATCGTTTTCGGTCGTTATGCCACTGTATTGTTTCTAAGGGTGGGGATACCTGCAGTCTGAGACTGCAGAGGTCACTTAGATGAGTGTTGAAACGTTCCTCTCAATAAACGTTGTGTCCAGATGAACTGATTCAACTTTCTGTGACAAATTGTGGTTTTCCACAGCAAGGCTGAATGGTTCGAAGCACAGAGAGAAACCATTCCAACGCCATTTCCATTAGAGCAGGGTTTGGTGTGGAATGGTAACAGACCTGGTTCACCTCTGAATTTCCAGCACTGCTGGATAACCATGCTCAACGTAGCCAAATCATGCCTGAAGGAGGGCTTAATAATGTCGCTGTTCAATGACTGGTCTGACATTCATGAATGATTAAACATATCTGTCAATAAACGTATCCATACGCCATTGTCAATAGCACGCGCCAACAAACAGGAAACTGGTATGACCGCTGCAGTACAAACCGGAAGTCAGTGGACTACAGTTATGCAAATTTCTTATAGACTGACAACACTTTACTTTGAAGAACATTATTTTTCCATATATTTTTTTAATTCTTTTGTTTTGTGTGTGCACCCCTGGCATTAACAGTTTGTGTTCACAAGACTACAGTTATGCACAGAGTGCATCGGGTATGCAAGGCACCATTCTAACGTGCATACTAAAAGAGGCACGAGAGGAAGGGTCCAACAAGAGACAGACACACCACTATGGCTGCAGATAAATGAATGACATGGTGACGTACAAAGAACGCAAAAGCATTTGGATGAATTTCAACAACTTGACCCAACACTTGTGAAGGATATCGTATTTACAAAATGCAAATTTCATATCGTCAGGGCCTCCTCACAACCTTCACAACCAGAACAGAACTGCAGGTCCAACAGCGGGGTGTATGGAATAGCCCAGAATCCGATTACTTTAAATTACAAATCATTTCGGTACCGAAAAGCGTAAGACGAAGTGACGTAAGTGCACACCAACCAAAAAAAAAATCGCTGGCAATTTGCTAATTAAGAAGGTGGTATTGAAGCCGTGTAGGATCATTAAACAGCCACTGGAAGGAGACGGTATTCCCATCGCTACGGCGGTGTCTGGACGGTAACCCCAGGTTTGTGAAACTCTCGCGGGATTTTTTTAATCCACTCCGACTTCGCGTTGCGCGTTAGCGAGTTTCGCAAGTCTGGGGTTACCATCTAGACCCGTGGTTCTCAACCTTTTTGGGGTCCTGGACCCCCCTGCGTATTTTTGATCTACCCTGAGGACCCCTCCACCTGATCTTGGGGGAGGGGGGTTTCAATTTGATAGAAACAGTAGAAACTGCATTTTAAATTGCATTATAGCATTTATTCACTCTTTGGGGCAAAAATAAGAGCTTTCAGTTGTAACTTAGATATAGTTAACAAAACAGAATTCTTATGCAGTAACTTTTAACAATGCAAACGGGAGCGAGATCTCTTATTAAAATACAATAAATTACACTTGTGAAACAGATGTAATTAGAGAAAAAAGTCCTGTTACCCTTTATAGTTTAGGTAGATAAAGGTCTCAGTCACATTTGAGTAAAATAATCCTATTTCTATAAATGTCATAGGATCTTTTTTTTAAAGATATTTTATTTTCACGGACCCCTTGCAATTACACCACGGACCACTAGGGGTCCGCGGACCCCCGGTTGAGAAACACTGCTCTAGACGCCAGCGTTTGGCTTACTCGCTGTCCTATCAACAACAACAACAACAACAAGCTACCAAAAGGGCAACATTTTGGGAAAAGTCAGCTATTTGGGCTTATGAAAACCTACTAGTAGCTCAAGCGAAGAGAGGAATACGTGTACAAATGCACCACAAGCTCATGTTTTGCAAACGAGTGGCGGATACGCCGATAGGAAGACTCGGCAGCGAAAGTAATCATCACTTATCCTCGACGTTATCCAACACTGAACAGAAATAAAACACAACTTCAAAGATCCTCACCAACACAAAACCACACCGTGGTTAGCAGTGCAAGCCATATGTCAGCGATACCGACGCATGTGAACTTAACTGACCAGGCGAATGAAGCCGAATCCCCGGTCTCGGTTGATGAACACCTCGCTGGCCTCCCCGTACTTGGCGAACAGCTTCTTGAAACCCTCCTCCGAGATATCGGTCGGCAGATTCCCGACGAAGAGGCGGCAACGCTGGGTGAACGTCTTCTCCCCCGGCCTCCGAAAGCTCCTCAGATCCAGCGTCATCTCCAGCGAACTCTGCCCACCTCTGTCCCCGGGTCCCTCTGCTGGACTGGCGGCGGCGTGCTGAGGGGGAGGTGTTGGGCCTTCTTTGTCCGGTCTTAACTGGTCCGTGGCCGGGGAGTCGGTGCCCCGTTTCGCCGGTTGAGGGGACGTATGGCTGTGCATGTTCACCGGTTTCAAATTCCTGTTGGCCATTTTCGGACAATACGACGATAATAACGTCAGCTTTCCGTGGCGGAATTAGTTGAAACTTTGCAGCGTGTTTGAGCGAGTTACGCCAGCGCTCAGGGTGACTACGGCGAGCAAGATGGCGGTTACCTTCATTCAAACGCGAGAGGAGACAGCTAAGTCTCGCGAGACCAGGAAACCGCGACACGTGAGCCCCAGAGTTTATCTCCATGCGGCGTTCATCCAACCATCCGTCGAAGAAGTTGATGGATGGTGGGATAATGTAGACTCGACTCCAAAGAAATGATCCATTTATACTACCTGATTTCTAAATCCGCGAAAAAAAAGGCCTATTCACGTTTACAAACGGTTAGTAGTACCAAATGATTTATCCACGGCGGCCCAGTGGTTAGTGCTGTTGCCTCACAGCAAGAAGGGCCTGGGTTCGAACCCCCGGTGCTTTCTGTGTGTAGTGTGCATGTTCTCCCCGTTTCTGCGTGGGTTTCCCGCAGCTGCTCCGGTTACCTCTCACTATCAAAAGACATGCATGTTAGGGTTTATACCCCTGAGCAAAGTAATGGGATGATGAACTGGAGCTGGTCCCTGGCGCTACACTGCGGTTGCCCACGGCTCCAAGCATAGGTTTCCTGGCTCATAGACATACATCTTCACCATTTCCCATACATGTTTCAAATGAAACAACACCCAGTAAAAAAAAAATAAAAAAAACGTGTTTATCACATGTGGTTTGGCAATTATCAACGTTCCAATGAAGACTTTCTTGGTAAATCCAAGATTGTAACATAGTCAAAAGAATATGACATTGTTTGTGATCTATTTCCTCAATGTGTAACTTGCTACACCCTTGATCATTACCTCAGGCTACATCTTTGATCACTGCGCTAGGAAAAAAGAACAACAATTGGTGTTCATAGGAGAACACCACCGAGAAAACCACTGCGCTGCCAAAAAACAAACAACACCCCCCCCTCCCCAACATTGCATGTCTTTATACGTGCTCAGTAATCCAGGCAAGAAAATCCCAGAAAGGTTGAATCAGTTCATCTGGACACAACGTTTATTGACAGGTACGTTCCATCGCTCATCTAAGTGACCTCTTCAGTCTCACGTTACTGCAAGTACCTCCACCCTTATAAACAATACAGTGGCATAACAACCCAAACCAGCGATCAGTTTCATATGCAAATACCCATGATCAGTTTCAATGGCCATGTGTACTGTTTGCACAGGATTGGGGAATGTTTGTAATCTCAGCATTGTAAGATAGCGACAGATGGACTCTTACCCCCCCCCCCGGTTCAGGGATGGTCCCCTCTTCACATAGATGACCTCTTTGACTCCCTGTTCAAACCAGCATTCCTCCCTATCGCACATCCTTGACAGACAACAACATTGTAGCACGTCTAAAGTTTGCCAGATCACCAGAATGTTCCACAATGCTTCTGGGACAACTCTCTGTGGACAGATGAGACAAAAGTTGGCAGAAACACAAAATGCTGTGTTTGGGGGTAAAAAGGGCACTACACACAAACACAGAAACTTCAACCCAACTGCTACCAACTACAGGAGACCACCTTCCTAAATAGGCCTAAATAGGTTTTACTGCAGGTTTGAAAAGCAAACTTTCACACCCCCCTAGCCTCTCTCTCCAGCCACTCTCCCCTCCCTACAGAACCCCCACCCACACTCAGGATGTGTGTTGAGGACGTGTGCCAGCTCTTCCAGAGACAGAACACCAGGAAGGCACTGGGCCCGGATGGTGTGTCACCCTCCTGTCTTAAAGTTTGTGCTGACTAGCTGGCCCCCATTTTCACACTGATCGTCAACAGATCCTTGGAGCTGTGTGACGTCCCCTCCTGCCCACTCCCCAAAAACCCCCGTATCACAGGATTAAATGACTACAGACCCATTGCCCTAATGTCTGTGGATATGAAATCCTTCGAGAGATTGGTGTTGGCCCACCGGAAGGAAATCACAGGCTCCCTGCTCGACCCCCTACAGTTTGCCTACCGAGCGAACAGGTCAGTGGACGATACAGTCAACATGTGATTGCACTACATCTTCCAACACCTCGACTCCCAAGGGACATACGCAAGGGTCCTGTTTGTAGACTTCAGCTCAGCGTTCCAACACCATCGTCCCAGATATCCTCCACTCCAAACTCACCCAGCTCACTGTACCAGCCCCCATCTGCCCGTGGATTAAAAACTTCCTGACAGACAGGGGGCCGCTGGTGAGGTTGGGGAATAATCACATCACAAATATGGTGGCCATTTGATCATGGTGGGCTATCGTCTGCTATAGCCATCCCTGGCCACGTTGGGGGTGGGCGTGGTCACGTGGCCACAGCGGGCGTGGCCTCTAGTACATTACATTCCATGTCAACAAACAGTAACAATAAAACACGTGAAAGTCACAACTCAACAATTAAAATGTATTATTTTGTTCATGAACATGAAGTCAACTGTCTGTCACTAAGAAAAATAAGCACAATGGCTACGCTGAATGCGATCACTTTTATCAGTACGTCTGTCTCCATGTACACCAGAAAACAACTTCTGCTGTCTTCATCTACACCTTCTGCTGTCTCCATCTACACCAGAAAACAACTTCTGCTGTCTCCATCTACACCAGAAAACAACTTCTGCTGTCTCCATCTACACCAGAAAACAACTTCTGCTGTCTTCATCTACACCAGAAAACAACTTCTGCTGTCTTCATCTACACCCTCTGCTGTCTCCATCTACACCAGAAAACAACTTCTGCTGTCTTCATCTACACCCTCTGCTGTCTCCATCTACACCAGAAAACAACTTCTGCTGTCTTCATCTACACCCTCTGCTGTCTCCATGTACACCAGAAAACAACTTCTGCTGTCTTCATCTACACCTTCTGCTGTCTCCATCTACACCAGAAAACAACTTCTGCTGTCTTCATCTACACCAGAAAACAACTTCTGCCATCTTCCCCTACACCAGAAAACAACTTCTGCTGTCTTCATCTACACCCTCTGCTGTCTCCATCTACACCAGAAAACAACTCCTGCCGTCTTCACCTACACCGGAAAACAACTTCTGCTGTCTTTATCTACACCCTCTGCTGTCTCCATCTACACCACAAAACAACTCCTGCCATCTTCATCTACACCAGAAAACAACTTCTGCTGTCTTTATCTACACCCTCTGCTGTCTCCATCTACACCAGAAAACAACTTCTGCTGTCTTTATCTACACCCTCTGCTGTCTCCATCTACACCAGAAAACAACTTCTGCTGTCTTTATCTACACCCTCTGCTGTCTCCATCTACACCAGAAAACAACTCCTGCCGTCTTCACCTACACCCTATGCTGTCTCCATCTACACCAGAAAACAACTTCTGCTGTCTTCATCTACACCCTCTCTGCTGTCTCCATCTACACCAGAAAACAACTTCTGCCGTCTTCACCTACACCAGAAAACAACTTCTGCTGTCTTCATCTACACCCTCTGCTGTCTCCATCTACACCAGAAAACAACTCCTGCCGTCTCCACTTCTGCTGTCTTCATCTACACCAGAAAACAACTCCTGCCGTCTTCATCTAAACCCTCTGCTGTCTCCATCTACACCAGAAAACAACTCCTGCTGTCTTCACCTACACCAGAAAACAACTTCTGCTGTCTTCATCTACACCCTCTGCTGTCTCCATCTACACCAGAAAACAACTCCTGCCGTCTTCATCTAAACCCTCTGCTGTCTCCATCTACACCAGAAAACAACTCCTGCTGTCTCCATCTACACCGGAAAACAACTCCTGCCGTCTTCATCTACACCCTCTGCTGTCTCCATCTACACCAGAAAAACAACTCCTGCCGTCTCCATCTACACCAGAAAACAACTCCTGCCATCTTCATCTACACCAGAAAACAACTCCTGCCGTCTCCATCTACACCAGAAAACAACTCCTGCTGTCTTCATCTACACCCTCTCTGCTGTCTCCATCTACACCAGAAAACAACTCCTGCTGTCTTCATCTACACCCTCTCTGCTGTCTCCATCTACACCAGAAAACAACTCCTGCTGTCTTCATCTACACCACAAAACAACTCCTGCCATCTTCATCTACACCAGAAAACAACTTCTGCTGTCTTTATCTACACCCTCTGCTGTCTCCATCTACACCAGAAAACAACTTCTGCTGTCTTTATCTACACCCTCTGCTGTCTCCATCTACACCAGAAAACAACTTCTGCTGTCTTTATCTACACCCTCTGCTGTCTCCATCTACACCAGAAAACAACTCCTGCCGTCTTCACCTACACCCTCTGCTGTCTCCATCTACACCAGAAAACAACTTCTGCTGTCTTCATCTACACCCTCTTTGCTGTCTCCATCTACACCAGAAAAAAACTTCTGCCGTCTTCACCTACACCAGAAAACAACTTCTGCTGTCTTCATCTACACCCTCTGCTGTCTCCATCTACACCAGAAAACAACTCCTGCCGTCTCCACTTCTGCTGTCTTCATCTACACCAGAAAACAACTCCTGCTGTCTTCATCTACACCCTCTGCTGTCTTCATCTACACCAGAAAACAACTCCTGCCGTCTCCATCTACACCGGAAAACAACTCCTGCTGTCTTCATCTACACCCTCTGCTGTCTCCATCTACACCGGAAAACAACTCCTGCTGTCTTCATCTACACCCTCTGCTGTCTTCATCTACACCAGAAAACAACTCCTGCTGTCTTCATCTACACCAGAAAACAACTCCTGCTGTCTTCATCTACACCCTCTGCTGTCTCCATCTACACCAGAAAAACAACTCCTGCCGTCTCCATCTACACCAGAAAACAACTCCTGCCGTCTTCATCTACACCAGAAAACAACTCCTGCCGTCTTCATCTACACCAGAAAAACAACTCCTGCTGTCTTCATCTACACCCTCTCTGCTGTCTCCATCTACACCAGAAAACAACTTCTGCCGTCTTCACCTACACCAGAAAACAACTTCTGCTGTCTTCATCTACACCCTCTGCTGTCTCCATCTACACCAGAAAACAACTCCTGCCGTCTCCACTTCTGCTGTCTTCATCTACACCAGAAAACAACTCCTGCCGTCTTCATCTACACCCTCTGCTGTCTTCATCTACACCAGAAAACAACTCCTGCCGTCTTCATCTACACCCTCTGCTGTCTTCATCTACACCAGAAAACAACTCCTGCTGTCTTAATCTACACCCTCTGCTGTCTCCATCTACACCAGAAAAACAACTCCTGCCGTCTCCTACTACACCAGAAAACAACTCCTGCCGTCTCCATCTACACCAGAAAACAACTCCTGCCGTCTCCATCTACACCAGAAAACAACTCCTGCCGTCTTCATCTACACCAGAAAACAACTCTGCTGTCTTCATCTACACCCTCTGCTGTCTTCATCTACACCAGAAAACAACTCCTGCTGTCTTCATCTACACCAGAAAACAACTCCTGCTGTCTTCATCTACACCCTCTGCTGTCTCCATCTACACCAGAAAAACAACTCCTGCCGTCTCCATCTAAACCAGAAAACAACTCCTGCTGTCTTCATCTACACCAGAAAACAACTCCTGCTGTCTTCATCTACACCCTCTGCTGTCTCCATCTACACCAGAAAAACAACTCCTGCCGTCTCCATCTACACCAGAAAACAACTCCTGCCGTCTCCATCTACACCAGAAAACAACTCCTGCCGTCTTCATCTACACCAGAAAACAACTCTGCTGTCTTCATCTACACCAGAAAACAACTCCTGCCGTCTCCATCGACACCAGAAAACAACTCCTGCCGTCTTCATCTACACCAGAAAACAACTCTGCTGTCTTCATCTACACCCTCTCTGCTGTCTCCATCTACACCAGAAAACAACTCCTGCCGTCTTCACCTACACCGGAAAACAACTTCTGCTGTCTTTATCTACACCCTCTGCTGTCTCCATCTACACCACAAAACAACTCCTGCCATCTTCACCTACACTGGAAAACAACTTCTGCTGTCTTTATCTACACCCTCTGCTGTCTCCATCTACACCAGAAAACAACTTCTGCTGTCTTTATCTACACCCTCTGCTGTCTCCATCTACACCAGAAAACAACTTCTGCTGTCTTTATCTACACCATCTGCTGTCTCCATCTACACCAGAAAACAACTCCTGCCGTCTTCATCTACACCCTCTGCTGTCTCCATCTACACCAGAAAACAACTCCTGCCGTCTTCACCTACACCCTATGCTGTCTCCATCTACACCAGAAAACAACTTCTGCCGTCTTCACCTACACCAGAAAACAACTTCTGCTGTCTTCATCTACACCCTCTGCTGTCTCCATCTACACCAGAAAACAACTCCTGCCGTCTCCACTTCTGCTGTCTTCATCTACACCAGAAAACAACTCCTGCCGTCTTCATCTAAACCCTCTGCTGTCTCCATCTACACCAGAAAACAACTCCTGCTGTCTCCATCTACACCGGAACACAACTCCTGCCGTCTTCATCTACACCCTCTGCTGTCTCCATCTACACCAGAAAAACAACTCCTGCCGTCTCCATCTACACCAGAAAACAACTCCTGCCGTCTCCATCTACACCAGAAAACAACTCCTGCCATCTTCATCTACACCAGAAAACAACTCCTGCCGTCTCCATCTACACCAGAAAACAACTCCTGCTGTCTTCATCTACACCCTCTCTGCTGTCTCCATCTACACCAGAAAACAACTCCTGCCGTCTTCACCTACACCAGAAAGCAACTTCTGCTGTCTTCATCTACACCACAAAACAACTCCTGCCATCTTCATCTACACCAGAAAACAACTTCTGCTGTCTTTATCTACACCCTCTGCTGTCTCCATCTACACCAGAAAACAACTTCTGCTGTCTTTATCTACACCCTCTGCTGTCTCCATCTACACCAGAAAACAACTCCTGCCGTCTTCACCTACACCCTCTGCTGTCTCCATCTACACCAGAAAACAACTTCTGCTGTCTTCATCTACACCCTCTCTGCTGTCTCCATCTACACCAGAAAACAACTTCTGCCGTCTTCACCTACACCAGAAAACAACTTCTGCTGTCTTCATCTACACCCTCTGCTGTCTCCATCTACACCAGAAAACAACTCCTGCCGTCTCCACTTCTGCTGTCTTCATCTACACCAGAAAGCAACTCCTCCCGTCTTCATCTAAACCCTCTGCTGTCTCCATCTACACCAGAAAACAACTCCTGCTGTCTCCATCTACACCGGAAAACAACTCCTGCCGTCTTCATCTACACCCTCTGCTGTCTCCATCTACACCAGAAAAACAACTCCTGCCGTCTCCATCTACACCAGAAAACAACTCCTGCCGTCTTCATCTACACCAGAAAACAACTCCTGCCGTCTTCATCTACACCAGAAAAACAACTCCTGCTGTCTTCATCTACACCCTCTCTGCTGTCTCCATCTACACCAGAAAACAACTTCTGCCGTCTTCACCTACACCAGAAAACAACTTCTGCTGTCTTCATCTACACCCTCTGCTGTCTCCATCTACACCAGAAAACAACTCCTGCCGTCTCCACTTCTGCTGTCTTCATCTACACCAGAAAACAACTCCTGCCGTCTTCATCTACACCCTCTGCTGTCTTCATCTACACCAGAAAACAACTCCTGCCGTCTTCATCTACACCCTCTGCTGTCTTCATCTACACCAGAAAACAACTCCTGCTGTCTTAATCTACACCCTCTGCTGTCTCCATCTACACCAGAAAAACAACTCCTGCCGTCTCCTACTACACCAGAAAACAACTCCTGCCGTCTCCATCTACACCAGAAAACAACTCCTGCCGTCTCCATCTACACCAGAAAACAACTCCTGCCGTCTTCATCTACACCAGAAAACAACTCTGCTGTCTTCATCTACACCCTCTGCTGTCTTCATCTACACCAGAAAACAACTCCTGCTGTCTTCATCTACACCAGAAAACAACTCCTGCTGTCTTCATCTACACCCTCTGCTGTCTCCATCTACACCAGAAAAACAACTCCTGCCGTCTCCATCTAAACCAGAAAACAACTCCTGCCGTCTTCATCTACACCAGAAAACAACTCCTGCCGTCTCCATCTACACCAGAAAACAACTCCTGCCGTCTTCATCTACACCAGAAAACAACTCCTGCCGTCTTCATCTACACCAGAAAACAACTCTGCTGTCTTCATCTACACCCTCTGCTGTCTTCATCTACACCAGAAAACAACTCCTGCTGTCTTCATCTACACCAGAAAACAACTCCTGCTGTCTTCATCTACACCCTCTGCTGTCTCCATCGACACCAGAAAACAACTCCTGCCGTCTTCATCTACACCAGAAAACAACTCTGCTGTCTTCATCTACACCCTCTCTGCTGTCTCCATCTACACCAGAAAACAACTCCTGCCGTCTTCACCTACACCGGAAAACAACTTCTGCTGTCTTTATCTACACCCTCTGCTGTCTCCATCTAGACCACAAAACAACTCCTGCCATCTTCACCTACACTGGAAAACAACTTCTGCTGTCTTTATCTACACCATCTGCTGTCTCCATCTACACCAGAAAACAACTCCTGCCGTCTTCATCTACACCCTCTGCTGTCTCCATCTACACCAGAAAACAACTCCTGCCGTCTTCACCTACACCCTATGCTGTCTCCATCTACACCAGAAAACAACTTCTGCCGTCTTCACCTACACCAGAAAACAACTTCTGCTGTCTTCATCTACACCCTCTGCTGTCTCCATCTACACCAGAAAACAACTCCTGCCGTCTCCACTTCTGCTGTCTTCATCTACACCAGAAAACAACTCCTGCCGTCTTCATCTACACCCTCTGCTGTCTTCATCTACACCAGAAAACAACTCCTGCCGTCTCCACTCCTGCCGTCTTCATCTACACCAGAAAACAACTCCTGCCGTCTTCATCTAAACCCTCTGCTGTCTCCATCTACACCAGAAAACAACTCCTGCTGTCTCCATCTACACCGGAACACAACTCCTGCCGTCTTCATCTACACCCTCTGCTGTCTCCATCTACACCAGAAAAACAACTCCTGCCGTCTCCATCTACACCAGAAAACAACTCCTGCCATCTTCATCTACACCAGAAAACAACTCCTGCCGTCTCCATCTACACCAGAAAACAACTCCTGCTGTCTTCATCTACACCCTCTCTGCTGTCTCCATCTACACCAGAAAACAACTCCTGCCGTCTTCACCTACACCAGAAAACAACTTCTGCTGTCTTCATCTACACCCTCTGCTGTCTCCATCTACACCACAAAACAACTCCTGCCATCTTCATCTACACCAGAAAACAACTTCTGCTGTCTTTATCTACACCCTCTGCTGTCTCCATCTACACCAGAAAACAACTTCTGCTGTCTTTATCTACACCCTCTGCTGTCTCCATCTACACCAGAAAACAACTCCTGCCGTCTTCACCTACACCCTCTGCTGTCTCCATCTACACCAGAAAACAACTTCTGCTGTCTTCATCTACACCCTCTCTGCTGTCTCCATCTACACCAGAAAACAACTTCTGCCGTCTTCACCTACACCAGAAAACAACTTCTGCTGTCTTCATCTACACCCTCTGCTGTCTCCATCTACACCAGAAAACAACTCCTGCCGTCTCCACTTCTGCTGTCTTCATCTACACCAGAAAGCAACTCCTCCCGTCTTCATCTAAACCAGGGGTCGGGAACCTTTTTGACTGGGAGAGCCATAAAAGCCAAATATTTCTAAATATATTTCATTGAGAGCCATATAGTATTTTTAACGTATAATAAATTAAATATGTCTTACTTTTAATGCGACTTCTGGTGCTGCATGGTTTTGCTGATGGCCTTGTAGTCTGGTTCATACGTGGTGAGGTTGAGCTTCATGCAGGCGTTGAGGCTTCCATCAGTTAAACGTGAGCGTAGGTTGGTCTTAATGTTCCTCATATGCGAGAAAGACTGTTCACATGCATATGTAGAGCCAAACATGGTCAATACGGCAATACTCACACGCTGCATTGTGTGGTATGTCACAGGAAGCTCGTTCCAAGTTTTAAGAATCAGCTGGTCTTCAGGTTGACGATTTTTAATTTCTGTCCACTTGTGTTCCCTCGCCAGCTCTGCTCGCTGTCGCGCAAGACTTTCCAACTCTCCATTAAGTGACTTGAACTTACTCATCCACATGTCTGATGCCTTCAGGTCAGCAACTTCCAGCTCAAAGTCTCCGATAGAGACCCCGGGGATGCATGTCAGGTCGATTTTGTCCACTGCACACTCATGTGGATGAGTGATGAACTTGAAAAGACCAGTGCGCGCACGAAATTCTCCAAAACGTGCTTTGAATGACTGCAGGAGATTGAACGTAAAGCCAGCTAGCTGCTGGAGATCCAGATGTTGAGTGGAGTCACTTGCTAAGCATGCATCTCTAAATTGTTGCAGTCTTTCAAAGTGCAGAAGACGACCTGTTTCAATGTCCCTGAGAAAGACTTCCAGCTTGCTTTCAAATGCAAACACTGCTTGTTGAAGGGATGAGATTGTATTTCCAATACCTTGCATTTTCACATTGAGCTGGTTCAGATGGCCAGTTATGTCCACGAGATAGTGAAACTGCAGGAGCCAGTCAGTGTTGTCTAGCTCAGGATGCTTGACGCCTTTCATTTCAAGAAAAGTCCGGATTTCACTCAGGCAAGCTGCAAAACGGCTGAGCACCTTCCCCCTTGACAACCAACGCACGTTGCTGTGTAAAAGCAGACCGGGATAATGATTCCCAACTTCTTCTAACAGAGCTTTAAACTGGCGATCATTTAAAGCTCGGGCAACAATAAAGTTGACCACTCGAATGACCAGAGACATCACCTCGCCAAGCTCCTGGCCACACGTCTGAGCGCAAAGCGCCTCCTGGTGCAGGATGCAATGAAAACTTAGGATGGCTCTCTTTTCATGTTCACGGAGAAGCGCTACAAATCCTTTGTTCTTCCCCAACATACAGGGTGCGCCATCAGTACAGACAGAAATAAGTTTATCCATCGGTAGTTTTTTTTCTTTAGCAAACTCCATGAAAGACATGAATAAATCCTCTCCTCTTGTTGTCCCTTTCATTGGCAAAACAGCCAAGCTTTCCTCACGCAGTGTGTTACCTGCAGCATACCTGGCAATGATACTGCACTGAGATAGATGGCTAACGTCTGTTGACTCATCTAACGCGAGAGAAAAGTATGTCCCGGCGTTTATGTCCTTAATTTGTGTTTCCTCGACTTGATTAGCCATCATGATGCTACGATCGTGCACAGTTCTTGCTGACAGGGGCATGTCTTTTATTCGTTTGATTATCTTGTCTTTATTTGGGAAGTCATCAAACAGTTCATTGGCCACATCAAGCATGAATGTTTTGGCATACTCGCCATCTGTGAATGACTTTCCATTCCTTACTATTGCCAAAGCCCCCGCAAAGCTAGCGGAATTCCCGTCACCTTGCTTGGTCCACACACGTAGTTGCTGCTGACTCGTCTGCACTCTCCGCTGTAGCTCCTCGCATGCCCTTTTCCTGCTGTCCCCCGCTGGAGATTTCGATGCAAATGAAGCATGGTGCGTATCGAAGTGCCGCTTTATATTTGACCGTTTCATCGATGCAATTTTATCATTGCATATTAGACATACCGCAGATCCTGCTCTCTCCACAAATGCAAATTCCTCTGTCCACGCAGCCTGGAATGCACGGTAATCATCGTCTTTTTTTCTTTTCGCCATCTTTTCCGTTACAAGGGTTGAAGCGGATAAACTAGTTGGCTATCTGATAAAATTGATTTCTTCACCTTTACAATGACCCGGACATGCTCGCGAGCCATTGGTTCCCGACCCGACCCACGGGTGACCCGTGAAATTTATCTTCAAAACTAATTTCTGTTTACTTTAAAATGACACAGTATTATTAAGAAATATCACAAGTATTTTAAAATCAGTTCCAAACTGATTTTTTTGAAAAAAAAAAAATTTTCAACTCAAAATTGTCTGGGAGCCATATGCCGTCACCGGAAGAGCCATATATGGCTCGCGAGCCATAGGTTCCCGACCGCTGATCTAAACCCTCTGCTGTCTCCATCTACACCAGAAAACAACTCCTGCCGTCTCCACTTCTGCTGTCTTCATCTACACCAGAAAGCAACTCCTCCCGTCTTCATCTAAACCCTCTGCTGTCTCCATCTACACCAGAAAACAACTCCTGCTGTCTCCATCTACACCCTCTGCTGTCTCCATCTACACCAGAAAAACAACTCCTGCCGTCTCCATCTACACCAGAAAACAACTCCTGCCATCTTCATCTACACCCTCTGCTGTCTCCATCTACACCAGAAAAACAACTCCTGCCGTCTCCATCTACACCAGAAAACAACTCCTGCCATCTTCATCTAAACCCTCTGCTGTCTCCATCTACACCAGAAAACAACTCCTGCTGTCTCCATCTACACCGGAAAACAACTCCTGCCGTCTTCATCTACACCCTCTGCTGTCTCCATCTACACCAGAAAAACAACTCCTGCCGTCTCCATCTACACCAGAAAACAACTCCTGCCATCTTCATCTACACCAGAAAACAACTCCTGCCGTCTCCATCTACACCAGAAAACAACTCCTGCTGTCTTCATCTACACCCTCTCTGCTGTCTCCATCTACACCAGAAAACAACTCCTGCTGTCTTCATCTACACCCTCTCTGCTGTCTCCATCTACACCAGAAAACAACTTCTGCCGTCTTCACCTACACCAGAAAACAACTTCTGCTGTCTTCATCTACACCCTCTGCTGTCTCCATCTACACCAGAAAACAACTCCTGCCGTCTCCACTTCTGCTGTCTTCATCTACACCAGAAAACAACTCCTGCCGTCTTCATCTACACCCTCTGCTGTCTTCATCTACACCAGAAAACAACTCCTGCTGTCTTAATCTACACCCTCTGCTGTCTCCATCTACACCAGAAAAACAACTCCTGCCGTCTCCTACTACACCAGAAAACAACTCCTGCCGTCTCCATCTACACCAGAAAACAACTCCTGCCGTCTTCATCTACACCAGAAAACAACTCTGCTATCTTCATCTACACCCTCTGCTGTCTTCATCTACACCAGAAAACAACTCCTGCTGTCTTCATCTACACCAGAAAACAACTCCTGCTGTCTTCATCTACACCCTCTGCTGTCTCCATCTACACCAGAAAAACAACTCCTGCCGTCTCCATCTACACCAGAAAACAACTCCTGCCGTCTTCATCTACACCAGAAAACAACTCCTGCCGTCTTCATCTACACCAGAAAAACAACTCCTGCCGTCTCCATCTACACCAGAAAACAACTCCTGCCGTCTTCATCTACACCAGAAAACAACTCTGCTGTCTTCATCTACACCCTCTGCTGTCTTCATCTACACCAGAAAACAACTCCTGCTGTCTTCATCTACACCAGAAAACAACTCCTGCTGTCTTCATCTACACCAGAAAACAACTCCTGCCATCTTCATCTACACCAGAAAACCACTTCTGCTGTCTTCATCTACACCCTCTGCTGTCTCCATCTACACCAGAAAACAACTCCTGCCGTCTCCACTTCTGCTGTCTTCATCTACACCAGAAAACAACTCCTGCCGTCTTCATCTACACCCTCTGCTGTCTTCATCTACACCAGAAAACAACTCCTGCCGTCTTCATCTACACCCTCTGCTGTCTTCATCTACACCAGAAAACAACTCCTGCCGTCTTCATCTACACCCTCTGCTGTCTTCATCTACACCAGAAAACAACTCCTGCTGTCTTAATCTACACCCTCTGCTGTCTCCATCTACACCAGAAAAACAACTCCTGCCGTCTCCTACTACACCAGAAAACAACTCCTGCCGTCTCCATCTACACCAGAAAACAACTCCTGCCGTCTCCATCTACACCAGAAAACAACTCCTGCCGTCTTCATCTACACCAGAAAACAACTCTGCTGTCTTCATCTACACCCTCTGCTGTCTTCATCTACACCAGAAAACAACTCCTGCTGTCTTCATCTACACCAGAAAACAACTCCTGCTGTCTTCATCTACACCCTCTGCTGTCTCCATCTACACCAGAAAAACAACTCCTGCCGTCTCCATCTAAACCAGAAAACAACTCCTGCCGTCTTCATCTACACCAGAAAACAACTCCTGCCGTCTCCATCTACACCAGAAAACAACTCCTGCCGTCTTCATCTACACCAGAAAACAACTCCTGCCGTCTTCATCTACACCAGAAAACAACTCTGCTGTCTTCATCTACACCCTCTGCTGTCTTCATCTACACCAGAAAACAACTCCTGCTGTCTTCATCTACACCAGAAAACAACTCCTGCTGTCTTCATCTACACCCTCTGCTGTCTCCATCGACACCAGAAAACAACTCCTGCCGTCTTCATCTACACCAGAAAACAACTCTGCTGTCTTCATCTACACCCTCTCTGCTGTCTCCATCTACACCAGAAAACAACTCCTGCCGTCTTCACCTACACCGGAAAACAACTTCTGCTGTCTTTATCTACACCACAAAACAACTCCTGCCATCTTCACCTACACTGGAAAACAACTTCTGCTGTCTTTATCTACACCATCTGCTGTCTCCATCTACACCAGAAAACAACTCCTGCCGTCTTCATCTACACCCTCTGCTGTCTCCATCTACACCAGAAAACAACTCCTGCCGTCTTCACCTACACCCTATGCTGTCTCCATCTACACCAGAAAACAACTTCTGCCGTCTTCACCTACACCAGAAAACAACTTCTGCTGTCTTCATCTACACCCTCTGCTGTCTCCATCTACACCAGAAAACAACTCCTGCCGTCTCCACTTCTGCTGTCTTCATCTACACCAGAAAACAACTCCTGCCGTCTTCATCTAAACCCTCTGCTGTCTCCATCTACACCAGAAAACAACTCCTGCTGTCTCCATCTACACCGGAACACAACTCCTGCCGTCTTCATCTACACCCTCTGCTGTCTCCATCTACACCAGAAAAACAACTCCTGCCGTCTCCATCTACACCAGAAAACAACTCCTGCCGTCTCCATCTACACCAGAAAACAACTCCTGCCATCTTCATCTACACCAGAAAACAACTCCTGCCGTCTCCATCTACACCAGAAAACAACTCCTGCTGTCTTCATCTACACCCTCTCTGCTGTCTCCATCTACACCAGAAAACAACTCCTGCCGTCTTCACCTACACCAGAAAACAACTTCTGCTGTCTTCATCTACACCCTCTGCTGTCTCCATCTACACCACAAAACAACTCCTGCCATCTTCATCTACACCAGAAAACAACTTCTGCTGTCTTTATCTACACCCTCTGCTGTCTCCATCTACACCAGAAAACAACTTCTGCTGTCTTTATCTACACCCTCTGCTGTCTCCATCTACACCAGAAAACAACTCCTGCCGTCTTCACCTACACCCTCTGCTGTCTCCATCTACACCAGAAAACAACTTCTGCTGTCTTCATCTACACCCTCTCTGCTGTCTCCATCTACACCAGAAAACAACTTCTGCCGTCTTCACCTACACCAGAAAACAACTTCTGCTGTCTTCATCTACACCCTCTGCTGTCTCCATCTACACCAGAAAACAACTCCTGCCGTCTCCACTTCTGCTGTCTTCATCTACACCAGAAAGCAACTCCTCCCGTCTTCATCTAAACCCTCTGCTGTCTCCATCTACACCAGAAAACAACTCCTGCCGTCTCCACTTCTGCTGTCTTCATCTACACCAGAAAGCAACTCCTCCCGTCTTCATCTAAACCCTCTGCTGTCTCCATCTACACCAGAAAACAACTCCTGCTGTCTCCATCTACACCGGAAAACAACTCCTGCCGTCTTCATCTACACCCTCTGCTGTCTCCATCTACACCAGAAAAACAACTCCTGCCGTCTCCATCTACACCAGAAAACAACTCCTGCCATCTTCATCTACACCAGAAAACAACTCCTGCCGTCTCCATCTACACCAGAAAACAACTCCTGCTGTCTTCATCTACACCCTCTCTGCTGTCTCCATCTACACCAGAAAACAACTCCTGCTGTCTTCATCTACACCCTCTCTGCTGTCTCCATCTACACCAGAAAACAACTTCTGCCGTCTTCACCTACACCAGAAAACAACTTCTGCTGTCTTCATCTACACCCTCTGCTGTCTCCATCTACACCAGAAAACAACTCCTGCCGTCTCCACTTCTGCTGTCTTCATCTACACCAGAAAACAACTCCTGCCGTCTTCATCTACACCAGAAAACAACTCCTGCTGTCTTCATCTACACCCTCTGCTGTCTCCATCTACACCAGAAAAACAACTCCTGCCGTCTCCATCTACACCAGAAAACAACTCCTGCCGTCTTCATCTACACCAGAAAACAACTCTGCTGTCTTCATCTACACCCTCTGCTGTCTTCATCTACACCAGAAAACAACTCCTGCTGTCTTCATCTACACCAGAAAACAACTCCTGCTGTCTTCATCTACACCAGAAAACAACTCCTGCCATCTTCATCTACACCAGAAAACCACTTCTGCTGTCTTCATCTACACCCTCTGCTGTCTCCATCTACACCAGAAAACAACTCCTGCCGTCTCCACTTCTGCTGTCTTCATCTACACCAGAAAACAACTCCTGCCGTCTTCATCTACACCCTCTGCTGTCTTCATCTACACCAGAAAACAACTCCTGCTGTCTTAATCTACACCCTCTGCTGTCTCCATCTACACCAGAAAAACAACTCCTGCCGTCTCCTACTACACCAGAAAACAACTCCTGCCGTCTCCATCTACACCAGAAAACAACTCCTGCCGTCTTCATCTACACCAGAAAACAACTCTGCTGTCTTCATCTACACCCTCTGCTGTCTTCATCTACACCAGAAAACAACTCCTGCTGTCTCCATCTACACCAGAAAACAACTCCTGCTGTCTTCATCTACACCCTCTGCTGTCTCCATCTACACCAGAAAAACAACTCCTGCCGTCTCCATCTACACCAGAAAACAACTCCTGCCGTCTTCATCTACACCAGAAAAACAACTCCTGCCGTCTCCATCTACACCAGAAAACAACTCCTGCCGTCTTCATCTACACCAGAAAACAACTCTGCTGTCTTCATCTACACCCTCTGCTGTCTTCATCTACACCAGAAAACAACTCCTGCTGTCTTCATCTACACCAGAAAACAACTCCTGCTGTCTTCATCTACACCAGAAAACAACTCCTGCCATCTTCATCTACACCAGAAAACCACTCCTGGACTTCCGGCGGAACGCTCAGATTGACTAGACGTGTCGTCCCAACCTCCCACAACCTTTCAGCAATACTTTTATTATTTGCCCATTTTTATCGCTGAAAAAGCGCACTTCGTGATTTTTGAACACAGTGAAATACTTTCTGATCATATCATGTCCACTGCCGGTAAGGCCACGAGACATGCGGCGAGACAGAACGAGGCTAGGAAACACGAGGCACCCGCCGACCTCTCTCTCTACCGTAGCTAGCATGCTAGGCGATCTCCAGGCCGACCTCACAACTCAAGAGCTCAAACAGGCCATTGCAAGCCTGGACACCAAGCTGGACAATATCCAGGTCACTGTATCGGAGCATGGGCAGAGGTTGCTATCTCTCGAAGCCCACGCCGAGGTGACTAACCAGCGCATTCAAAAGGACTACGCTAAGCTAAGGGCTAAGGCTGCGGACCTGGAGGGTCGCAGCCGCAGAAATCACATTAGAATTATCGGCCAACTTGAGTCAACCGAGGGCCACCGTCCAACGACCTTTCTCTCCGACCTGCTGGTTGAAGTCCTGGGCTCGGAGCTGCTGGAATCACCACCCGAACTGGACCGCACTCGCCATTCACTCACTGCTAAACCAGCGCCAAGGGCGGCCGTGATCCGTTTTCACCGTTTCCGGGTAAAGGAGCTCGTGATCTGCGAGACTCGTGAGCGCAGGGGGTGGTCGCAAGACCGCGGGCACAACATCCATCTGTATGATGACTTTTCTCCCGACGTCCTGGAACAACGGGCCGCTTGTAAGGATGTCATGGCTAAGTTGTATAAACTAGGCCTCAGGCCTTCTCTCCTGCTCCCGGCCAGGCTACTAGTCACAGCCCATGATGGATCCCGCCGGAGGCTCTCCTCTGTCCGAGCAGCTCACGATTTCGCAACATCCCACCAGCGTCGCCGTGCAGCGCCGCCGGACGGGTCGGGGAACTGATGTCTGCTCGCCCGCAGCGGGCATGCTATGTTGGCTAGCTACTGTAGACTACTAATAAGACACGTTAGCCGTTAGCTAACGGATCTGACCCTTTAGCCGAGCGGTTAGTGATGTCGCCTTGTGGTGCTTTATCTACACCCTCTGCTGTCTCCATCTACACCAGAAAACAACTTCTGCTGTCTTTATCTACACCCTCTGCTGTCTCCATCTACACCAGAAAACAACTTCTGCTGTCTTCATCTACACCCTCTCTGCTGTCTCCATCTACACCAGAAAACAACTTCTGCTGTCTTCACCTACACCAGAAAACAACTTCTGCTGTCTTCATCTACACCCTCTGCTGTCTCAATCTACACCAGAAAACAACTCCTGCCGTCTCCACTTCTGCTGTCTTCATCTACACCAGAAAACAACTCCTGCCGTCTTCATCTAAACCCTCTGCTGTCTCCATCTACACCAGAAAACTCCTGCTGTCTCCATCTACACCGGAAAACAACTCCTGCCGTCTCCATCTACACCAGAAAACAACTCCTGCCGTCTTCATCTACACCAGAAAACAACTCTGCTGTCTTCATCTACACCCTCTGCTGTCTTCATCTACACCAGAAAACAACTCCTGCTGTCTCCATCTACACCAGAAAACAACTCCTGCTGTCTTCATCTACACCCTCTGCTGTCTCCATCTACACCAGAAAAACAACTCCTGCCGTCTCCATCTACACCAGAAAACAACTCCTGCCGTCTTCATCTACACCAGAAAACAACTCCTGCCGTCTTCATCTACACCAGAAAAACAACTCCTGCCGTCTCCATCTACACCAGAAAACAACTCCTGCCGTCTTCATCTACACCAGAAAAACAACTCCTGCCGTCTCCATCTACACCAGAAAACAACTCCTGCCGTCTTCATCTACACCAGAAAACAACTCTGCTGTCTTCATCTACACCCTCTGCTGTCTTCATCTACACCAGAAAACAACTCCTGCTGTCTTCATCTACACCAGAAAACAACTCCTGCTGTCTTCATCTACACCAGAAAACAACTCCTGCCATCTTCATCTACACCAGAAAACCACTCCTGGACTTCCGGCGGAACGCTCAGATTGACTAGACGTGTCGTCCCAACCTCCCACAACCTTTCAGCAATACTTTTATTATTTGCCCATTTTTATCGCTGAAAAAGCGCACTTCGTGATTTTTGAACACAGTGAAATACTTTCTGATCATATCATGTCCACTGCCGGTAAGGCCACGAGACATGCGGCGAGACAGAACGAGGCTAGGAAACACGAGGCACCCGCCGACCTCTCTCTCTACCGTAGCTAGCATGCTAGGCGATCTCCAGGCCGACCTCACAACTCAAGAGCTCAAACAGGCCATTGCAAGCCTGGACACCAAGCTGGACAATATCCAGGTCACTGTATCGGAGCATGGGCAGAGGTTGCTATCTCTCGAAGCCCACGCCGAGGTGACTAACCAGCGCATTCAAAAGGACTACGCTAAGCTAAGGGCTAAGGCTGCGGACCTGGAGGGTCGCAGCCGCAGAAATCACATTAGAATTATCGGCCAACTTGAGTCAACCGAGGGCCACCGTCCAACGACCTTTCTCTCCGACCTGCTGGTTGAAGTCCTGGGCTCGGAGCTGCTGGAATCACCACCCGAACTGGACCGCACTCGCCATTCACTCACTGCTAAACCAGCGCCAAGGGCGGCCGTGATCCGTTTTCACCGTTTCCGGGTAAAGGAGCTCGTGATCTGCGAGACTCGTGAGCGCAGGGGGTGGTCGCAAGACCGCGGGCACAACATCCATCTGTATGATGACTTTTCTCCCGACGTCCTGGAACAACGGGCCGCTTGTAAGGATGTCATGGCTAAGTTGTATAAACTAGGCCTCAGGCCTTCTCTCCTGCTCCCGGCCAGGCTACTAGTCACAGCCCATGATGGATCCCGCCGGAGGCTCTCCTCTGTCCGAGCAGCTCACGATTTCGCAACATCCCACCAGCGTCGCCGTGCAGCGCCGCCGGACGGGTCGGGGAACTGATGTCTGCTCGCCCGCAGCGGGCATGCTATGTTGGCTAGCTACTGTAGACTACTAATAAGACACGTTAGCCGTTAGCTAACGGATCTGACCCTTTAGCCGAGCGGTTAGTGATGTCGCCTTGTGGTGCTTTATCTACACCCTCTGCTGTCTCCATCTACACCAGAAAACAACTTCTGCTGTCTTTATCTACACCCTCTGCTGTCTCCATCTACACCAGAAAACAACTTCTGCTGTCTTCATCTACACCCTCTCTGCTGTCTCCATCTACACCAGAAAACAACTTCTGCTGTCTTCACCTACACCAGAAAACAACTTCTGCTGTCTTCATCTACACCCTCTGCTGTCTCAATCTACACCAGAAAACAACTCCTGCCGTCTCCACTTCTGCTGTCTTCATCTACACCAGAAAACAACTCCTGCCGTCTTCATCTAAACCCTCTGCTGTCTCCATCTACACCAGAAAACTCCTGCTGTCTCCATCTACACCGGAAAACAACTCCTGCCGTCTCCATCTACACCAGAAAACAACTCCTGCCGTCTTCATCTACACCAGAAAACAACTCTGCTGTCTTCATCTACACCCTCTGCTGTCTTCATCTACACCAGAAAACAACTCCTGCTGTCTCCATCTACACCAGAAAACAACTCCTGCTGTCTTCATCTACACCCTCTGCTGTCTCCATCTACACCAGAAAAACAACTCCTGCCGTCTCCATCTACACCAGAAAACAACTCCTGCCGTCTTCATCTACACCAGAAAACAACTCCTGCCGTCTTCATCTACACCAGAAAAACAACTCCTGCCGTCTCCATCTACACCAGAAAACAACTCCTGCCGTCTTCATCTACACCAGAAAACAACTCTGCTGTCTTCATCTACACCCTCTGCTGTCTTCATCTACACCAGAAAACAACTCCTGCTGTCTTCATCTACACCAGAAAACAACTCCTGCTGTCTTCATCTACACCAGAAAACAACTCCTGCCATCTTCATCTACACCAGAAAACCACTCCTGGACTTCCGGCGGAACGCTCAGATTGACTAGACGTGTCGTCCCAACCTCCCACAACCTTTCAGCAATACTTTTATTATTTGCCCATTTTTATCGCTGAAAAAGCGCACTTCGTGATTTTTGAACACAGTGAAATACTTTCTGATCATATCATGTCCACTGCCGGTAAGGCCACGAGACATGCGGCGAGACAGAACGAGGCTAGGAAACACGAGGCACCCGCCGACCTCTCTCTCTACCGTAGCTAGCATGCTAGGCGATCTCCAGGCCGACCTCACAACTCAAGAGCTCAAACAGGCCATTGCAAGCCTGGACACCAAGCTGGACAATATCCAGGTCACTGTATCGGAGCATGGGCAGAGGTTGCTATCTCTCGAAGCCCACGCCGAGGTGACTAACCAGCGCATTCAAAAGGACTACGCTAAGCTAAGGGCTAAGGCTGCGGACCTGGAGGGTCGCAGCCGCAGAAATCACATTAGAATTATCGGCCAACTTGAGTCAACCGAGGGCCACCGTCCAACGACCTTTTTCTCCGACCTGCTGGTTGAAGTCCTGGGCTCGGAGCTGCTGGAATCACCACCCGAACTGGACCGCACTCGCCATTCACTCACTGCTAAACCAGCGCCAAGGGCGGCCGTGATCCGTTTTCACCGTTTCCGGGTAAAGGAGCTCGTGATCTGCGAGACTCGTGAGCGCAGGGGGTGGTCGCAAGACCGCGGGCACAACATCCATCTGTATGATGACTTTTCTCCCGACGTCCTGGAACAACGGGCCGCTTGTAAGGATGTCATGGCTAAGTTGTATAAACTAGGCCTCAGGCCTTCTCTCCTGCTCCCGGCCAGGCTACTAGTCACAGCCCATGATGGATCCCGCCGGAGGCTCTCCTCTGTCCGAGCAGCTCACGATTTCGCAACATCCCACCAGCGTCGCCGTGCAGCGCCGCCGGACGGGTCGGGGAACTGATGTCTGCTCGCCCGCAGCGGGCATGCTATGTTGGCTAGCTACTGTAGACTACTAATAAGACACGTTAGCCGTTAGCTAACGGATCTGACCCTTTAGCCGAGCGGTTAGTGATGTCGCCTTGTGGTGCTTTATCTACACCCTCTGCTGTCTCCATCTACACCAGAAAACAACTTCTGCTGTCTTTATCTACACCCTCTGCTGTCTCCATCTACACCAGAAAACAACTTCTGCTGTCTTCATCTACACCCTCTCTGCTGTCTCCATCTACACCAGAAAACAACTTCTGCTGTCTTCACCTACACCAGAAAACAACTTCTGCTGTCTTCATCTACACCCTCTGCTGTCTCAATCTACACCAGAAAACAACTCCTGCCGTCTCCACTTCTGCTGTCTTCATCTACACCAGAAAACAACTCCTGCCGTCTTCATCTAAACCCTCTGCTGTCTCCATCTACACCAGAAAACTCCTGCTGTCTCCATCTACACCGGAAAACAACTCCTACCGTCTTCATCTACACCCTCTGCTGTCTCCATCTACACCAGAAAAACAACTCCTGCCGTCTCCATCTACACCAGAAAACAACTCCTGCCATCTTCATCTACACCAGAAAACAACTCCTGCCGTCTCCATCTACACCAGAAAACAACTCCTGCCGTCTCCATCTACACCAGAAAACAACTCCTGCCATCTTCATCTACACCAGAAAACAACTCCTGCCGTCTCCATCTACACCAGAAAACAACTCCTGCTGTCTTCATCTACACCCTCTCTGCTGTCTCCATCTACACCAGAAAACAACTCCTGCCGTCTTCACCTACACCAGAAACAACTTCTGCTGTCTCCATCTACACCCTCTGCTGTCTCCATCTACACCACAAAACAACTCCTGCCATCTTCATCTACACCAGAAAACAACTTCTGCTGTCTTTATCTACACCCTCTGCTGTCTCCATCTACACCAGAAAACAACTTCTGCTGTCTTTATCTACACCCTCTGCTGTCTCCATCTACACCAGAAAACAACTTCTGCTGTCTTTATCTACACCCTCTGCTGTCTCCATCTACACCAGAAAACAACTCCTGCCGTCTTCACCTACACCCTCTGCTGTCTCCATCTACACCAGAAAACAACTTCTGCTGTCTTCATCTACACCCTCTTTGCTGTCTCCATCTACACCAGAAAACAACTTCTGCCGTCTTCACCTACACCAGAAAACAACTTCTGCTGTCTTCATCTACACCCTCTGCTGTCTCCATCTACACCAGAAAACAACTCCTGCCGTCTCCACTTCTGCTGTCTTCATCTACACCAGAAAACAACTCCTGCCGTCTTCATCTAAACCCTTTGCTGTCTCCATCTACACCAGAAAACAACTCCTGCTGTCTCCATCTACACCGGAAAACAACTCCTGCCGTCTTCATCTACACCCTCTGCTGTCTCCATCTACACCAGAAAAACAACTCCTGCCGTCTCCATCTACACCAGAAAACAACTCCTGCCATCTTCATCTACACCAGAAAACAACTCCTGCCGTCTCCATCTACACCAGAAAACAACTCCTGCTGTCTTCATCTACACCCTCTCTGCTGTCTCCATCTACACCAGAAAAAAACTTCTGCCGTCTTCACCTACACCAGAAAACAACTTCTGCTGTCTTTATCTACACCCTCTGCTGTCTCCATCTACACCAGAAAACAACTTCTGCTGTCTTTATCTACACCCTCTGCTGTCTCCATCTACACCAGAAAACAACTTCTGCTGTCTTTATCTACACCCTCTGCTGTCTCCATCTACACCAGAAAACAACTCCTGCCGTCTTCACCTACACCCTCTGCTGTCTCCATCTACACCAGAAAACAACTTCTGCTGTCTTCATCTACACCCTCTCTGCTGTCTCCATCTACACCAGAAAACAACTTCTGCTGTCTTCATCTACACCCTCTGCTGTCTCCATCTACACCAGAAAACAACTCCTGCCGTCTCCACTTCTGCTGTCTTCATCTACACCAGAAAGCAACTCCTCCCGTCTTCATCTAAACCCTCTGCTGTCTCCATCTACACCAGAAAACAACTCCTGCTGTCTCCATCTACACCGGAAAACAACTCCTGCCGTCTTCATCTACACCCTCTGCTGTCTCCATCTACACCAGAAAAACAACTCCTGCCGTCTCCATCCACACCAGAAAACAACTCCTGCCATCTTCATCTACACCAGAAAACAACTCCTGCCGTCTCCATCTACACCAGAAAACAACTCCTGCTGTCTTCATCTACACCCTCTCTGCTGTCTCCATCTACACCAGAAAACAACTTCTGCCGTCTTCACCTACACCAGAAAACAACTTCTGCTGTCTTCATCTACACCCTCTGCTGTCTCCATCTACACCAGAAAACAACTCCTGCCGTCTCCACTTCTGCTGTCTTCATCTACACCAGAAAACAACTCCTGCCGTCTTCATCTACACCCTCTGCTGTCTTCATCTACACCAGAAAACAACTCCTGCTGTCTTAATCTACACCCTCTGCTGTCTCCATCTACACCAGAAAAACAACTCCTGCCGTCTCCTACAACACCAGAAAACAACTCCTGCCGTCTCCATCTACACCAGAAAACAACTCCTGCCGTCTTCATCTACACCAGAAAACAACTCTGCTGTCTTCATCTACACCCTCTGCTGTCTTCATCTACACCAGAAAACAACTCCTGCTGTCTTCATCTACACCAGAAAACAACTCCTGCTGTCTTCATCTACACCCTCTGCTGTCTCCATCTACACCAGAAAAACAACTCCTGCCGTCTCCATCTACACCAGAAAACAACTCCTGCCGTCTTCATCTACACCAGAAAACAACTCCTGCCGTCTTCATCTACACCAGAAAAACAACTCCTGCCGTCTCCATCTACACCAGAAAACAACTCCTGCCGTCTTCATCTACACCAGAAAACAACTCTGCTGTCTTCATCTACACCCTCTGCTGTCTTCATCTACACCAGAAAACTACTCCTGCTGTCTTCATCTACACCAGAAAACAACTCCTGCTGTCTTCATCTACACCAGAAAACAACTCCTGCCATCTTCATCTACACCAGAAAACCACTCCTGGACTTCCGGCGGAACGCTCAGATTGACTAGACGTGTCGTCCCAACCTCCCACAACCTTCAGCAATACTTTTATTATTTGCCCATTTTTATCGCTGAAAAAGCGCACTTCGTGATTTTTGAACACAGTGAAATACTTTCTGATCATATCATGTCCACTGCCGGTAAGGCCACGAGACATGCGGCGAGACAGAACGAGGCTAGGAAACACGAGGCACCCGCCGACCTCTCTCTCTACCGTAGCTAGCATGCTAGGCGATCTCCAGGCCGACCTCACAACTCAAGAGCTCAAACAGGCCATTGCAAGCCTGGACACCAAGCTGGACAATATCCAGGTCACTGTATCGGAGCATGGGCAGAGGTTGCTATCTCTCGAAGCCCACGCCGAGGTGACTAACCAGCGCATTCAAAAGGACTACGCTAAGCTAAGGGCTAAGGCTGCGGACCTGGAGGGTCGCAGCCGCAGAAATCACATTAGAATTATCGGCCAACTTGAGTCAACCGAGGGCCACCGTCCAACGACCTTTTTCTCCGACCTGCTGGTTGAAGTCCTGGGCTCGGAGCTGCTGGAATCACCACCCGAACTGGACCGCACTCGCCATTCACTCACTGCTAAACCAGCGCCAAGGGCGGCCGTGATCCGTTTTCACCGTTTCCGGGTAAAGGAGCTCGTGATCTGCGAGACTCGTGAGCGCAGGGGGTGGTCGCAAGACCGCGGGCACAACATCCATCTGTATGATGACTTTTCTCCCGACGTCCTGGAACAACGGGCCGCTTGTAAGGATGTCATGGCTAAGTTGTATAAACTAGGCCTCAGGCCTTCTCTCCTGCTCCCGGCCAGGCTACTAGTCACAGCCCATGATGGATCCCGCCGGAGGCTCTCCTCTGTCCGAGCAGCTCACGATTTCGCAACATCCCACCAGCGTCGCCGTGCAGCGCCGCCGGACGGGTCGGGGAACTGATGTCTGCTCGCCCGCAGCGGGCATGCTATGTTGGCTAGCTACTGTAAACTACTAATAAGACACGTTAGCCGTTAGCTAACGGATCTGACCCTTTAGCCGAGCGGTTAGTGATGTCGCCTTGTGGTGCTTTATCTACACCCTCTGCTGTCTCCATCTACACCAGAAAACAACTTCTGCTGTCTTTATCTACACCCTCTGCTGTCTCCATCTACACCAGAAAACAACTTCTGCTGTCTTCATCTACACCCTCTCTGCTGTCTCCATCTACACCAGAAAACAACTTCTGCCGTCTTCACCTACACCAGAAAACAACTTCTGCTGTCTTCATCTACACCCTCTGCTGTCTCAATCTACACCAGAAAACAACTCCTGCCGTCTCCACTTCTGCTGTCTTCATCTACACCAGAAAACAACTCCTGCCGTCTTCATCTAAACCCTCTGCTGTCTCCATCTACACCAGAAAACTCCTGCTGTCTCCATCTACACCGGAAAACAACTCCTGCCGTCTTCATCTACACCCTCTGCTGTCTCCATCTACACCAGAAAAACAACTCCTGCCGTCTCCATCTACACCAGAAAACAACTCCTGCCATCTTCATCTACACCAGAAAACAACTCCTGCCGTCTCCATCTACACCAGAAAACAACTCCTGCCGTCTCCATCTACACCAGAAAACAACTCCTGCCATCTTCATCTACACCAGAAAACAACTCCTGCCGTCTCCATCTACACCGGAAAACAACTCCTGCTGTCTTCATCTACACCCTCTCTGCTGTCTCCATCTACACCAGAAAACAACTTCTGCTGTCTTTATCTACACCCTCTGCTGTCTCCATCTACACCAGAAAACAACTTCTGCTGTCTTTATCTACACCCTCTGCTGTCTCCATCTACACCAGAAAACAACTCCTGCCGTCTTCACCTACACCCTCTGCTGTCTCCATCTACACCAGAAAACAACTTCTGCTGTCTTCATCTACACCCTCTTTGCTGTCTCCATCTACACCAGAAAACAACTTCTGCCGTCTTCACCTACACCAGAAAACAACTTCTGCTGTCTTCATCTACACCCTCTGCTGTCTCCATCTACACCAGAAAACAACTCCTGCCGTCTCCACTTCTGCTGTCTTCATCTACACCAGAAAACAACTCCTGCCGTCTTCATCTAAACCCTCTGCTGTCTCCATCTACACCAGAAAACAACTCCTGCTGTCTCCATCTACACCGGAAAACAACTCCTGCCGTCTTCATCTACACCCTCTGCTGTCTCCATCTACACCAGAAAAACAACTCCTGCCGTCTCCATCTACACCAGAAAACAACTCCTGCCATCTTCATCTACACCAGAAAACAACTCCTGCCGTCTCCATCTACACCAGAAAACAACTCCTGCTGTCTTCATCTACACCCTCTCTGCTGTCTCCATCTACACCAGAAAACAACTTCTGCCGTCTTCACCTACACCAGAAAACAACTTCTGCTGTCTTCATCTACACCCTCTGCTGTCTCCATCTACACCAGAAAACAACTCCTGCCGTCTCCACTTCTGCTGTCTTCATCTACACCAGAAAACAACTCCTGCCGTCTTCATCTACACCCTCTGCTGTCTTCATCTACACCAGAAAACAACTCCTGCTGTCTTAATCTACACCCTCTGCTGTCTCCATCTACACCAGAAAAACAACTCCTGCCGTCTCCTACTACACCAGAAAACAACTCCTGCCGTCTCCATCTACACCAGAAAACAACTCCTGCCGTCTTCATCTACACCAGAAAACAACTCTGCTGTCTTCATCTACACCCTCTGCTGTCTTCATCTACACCAGAAAACAACTCCTGCTGTCTTCATCTACACCAGAAAACAACTCCTGCTGTCTTCATCTACACCCTCTGCTGTCTCCATCTACACCAGAAAAACAACTCCTGCCGTCTCCATCTACACCAGAAAACAACTCCTGCCGTCTTCATCTACACCAGAAAACAACTCCTGCCGTCTTCATCTACACCAGAAAAACAACTCCTGCCGTCTCCATCTACACCAGAAAACAACTCCTGCCGTCTTCATCTACACCAGAAAACAACTCTGCTGTCTTCATCTACACCCTCTGCTGTCTTCATCTACACCAGAAAACAACTCCTGCTGTCTTCATCTACACCAGAAAACAACTCCTGCTGTCTTCATCTACACCAGAAAACAACTCCTGCCATCTTCATCTACACCAGAAAACCACTCCTGGACTTCCGGCGGAACGCTCAGATTGACTAGACGTGTCGTCCCAACCTCCCACAACCTTTCAGCAATACTTTTATTATTTGCCCATTTTTATCGCTGAAAAAGCGCACTTCGTGATTTTTGAACACAGTGAAATACTTTCTGATCATATCATGTCCACTGCCGGTAAGGCCACGAGACATGCGGCGAGACAGAACGAGGCTAGGAAACACGAGGCACCCGCCGACCTCTCTCTCTACCGTAGCTAGCATGCTAGGCGATCTCCAGGCCGACCTCACAACTCAAGAGCTCAAACAGGCCATTGCAAGCCTGGACACCAAGCTGGACAATATCCAGGTCACTGTATCGGAGCATGGGCAGAGGTTGCTATCTCTCGAAGCCCACGCCGAGGTGACTAACCAGCGCATTCAAAAGGACTACGCTAAGCTAAGGGCTAAGGCTGCGGACCTGGAGGGTCGCAGCCGCAGAAATCACATTAGAATTATCGGCCAACTTGAGTCAACCGAGGGCCACCGTCCAACGACCTTTTTCTCCGACCTGCTGGTTGAAGTCCTGGGCTCGGAGCTGCTGGAATCACCACCCGAACTGGACCGCACTCGCCATTCACTCACTGCTAAACCAGCGCCAAGGGCGGCCGTGATCCGTTTTCACCGTTTCCGGGTAAAGGAGCTCGTGATCTGCGAGACTCGTGAGCGCAGGGGGTGGTCGCAAGACCGCGGGCACAACATCCATCTGTATGATGACTTTTCTCCCGACGTCCTGGAACAACGGGCCGCTTGTAAGGATGTCATGGCTAAGTTGTATAAACTAGGCCTCAGGCCTTCTCTCCTGCTCCCGGCCAGGCTACTAGTCACAGCCCATGATGGATCCCGCCGGAGGCTCTCCTCTGTCCGAGCAGCTCACGATTTCGCAACATCCCACCAGCGTCGCCGTGCAGCGCCGCCGGACGGGTCGGGGAACTGATGTCTGCTCGCCCGCAGCGGGCATGCTATGTTGGCTAGCTACTGTAAACTACTAATAAGACACGTTAGCCGTTAGCTAACGGATCTGACCCTTTAGCCGAGCGGTTAGTGATGTCGCCTTGTGGTGCTTTATCTACACCCTCTGCTGTCTCCATCTACACCAGAAAACAACTTCTGCTGCCTTCATCTACACCCTCTCTGCTGTCTCCATCTACACCAGAAAACAACTTCTGCCGTCTTCACCTACACCAGAAAACAACTTCTGCTGTCTTCATCTACACCCTCTGCTGTCTCAATCTACACCAGAAAACAACTCCTGCCGTCTCCACTTCTGCTGTCTTCATCTACACCAGAAAACAACTCCTGCCGTCTTCATCTAAACCCTCTGCTGTCTCCATCTACACCAGAAAACTCCTGCTGTCTCCATCTACACCGGAAAACAACTCCTGCCGTCTTCATCTACACCCTCTGCTGTCTCCATCTACACCAGAAAAACAACTCCTGCCGTCTCCATCTACACCAGAAAACAACTCCTGCCATCTTCATCTACACCAGAAAACAACTCCTGCCGTCTCCATCTACACCAGAAAACAACTCCTGCCGTCTCCATCTACACCAGAAAACAACTCCTGCCATCTTCATCTACACCAGAAAACAACTCCTGCCGTCTCCATCTACACCAGAAAACAACTCCTGCTGTCTTCATCTACACCCTCTCTGCTGTCTCCATCTACACCAGAAAACAACTCCTGCCGTCTTCACCTACACCAGAAACAACTTCTGCTGTCTCCATCTACACCCTCTGCTGTCTCCATCTACACCACAAAACAACTCCTGCCATCTTCATCTACACCAGAAAACAACTTCTGCTGTCTTTATCTACACCCTCTGCTGTCTCCATCTACACCAGAAAACAACTTCTGCTGTCTTTATCTACACCCTCTGCTGTCTCCATCTACACCAGAAAACAACTTCTGCTGTCTTTATCTACACCCTCTGCTGTCTCCATCTACACCAGAAAACAACTCCTGCCGTCTTCACCTACACCCTCTGCTGTCTCCATCTACACCAGAAAACAACTTCTGCTGTCTTCATCTACACCCTCTTTGCTGTCTCCATCTACACCAGAAAACAACTTCTGCCGTCTTCACCTACACCAGAAAACAACTTCTGCTGTCTTCATCTACACCCTCTGCTGTCTCCATCTACACCAGAAAACAACTCCTGCCGTCTCCACTTCTGCTGTCTTCATCTACACCAGAAAACAACTCCTGCCGTCTTCATCTAAACCCTTTGCTGTCTCCATCTACACCAGAAAAACAACTCCTGCCGTCTCCATCTACACCAGAAAACAACTCCTGCCATCTTCATCTACACCAGAAAACAACTCCTGCCGTCTCCATCTACACCAGAAAACAACTGCTGCTGTCTTCATCTACACCCTCTCTGCTGTCTCCATCTACACCAGAAAACAACTTCTGCCGTCTTCACCTACACCAGAAAACAACTTCTGCTGTCTTCATCTACACCCTCTGCTGTCTCCATCTACACCAGAAAACAACTCCTGCCGTCTCCACTTCTGCTGTCTTCATCTACACCAGAAAACAACTCCTGCCGTCTTCATCTACACCCTCTGCTGTCTTCATCTACACCAGAAAACAACTCCTGCTGTCTTAATCTACACCCTCTGCTGTCTCCATCTACACCAGAAAAACAACTCCTGCCGTCTCCTACTACACCAGAAAACAACTCCTGCCGTCTCCATCTACACCAGAAAACAACTCCTGCCGTCTTCATCTACACCAGAAAACAACTCTGCTGTCTTCATCTACACCCTCTGCTGTCTTCATCTACACCAGAAAACAACTCCTGCTGTCTTCATCTACACCAGAAAACAACTCCTGCTGTCTTCATCTACACCCTCTGCTGTCTCCATCTACACCAGAAAACAACTCCTGCCGTCTCCATCTACACCAGAAAACAACTCCTGCTGTCTTCATCTACACCCTCTGCTGTCTCCATCTACACCAGAAAAACAACTCCTGCCGTCTCCATCTAAACCAGAAAACAACTCCTGCCGTCTTCATCTACACCAGAAAACAACTCCTGCCGTCTTCATCTACACCAGAAAACAACTCCTGTCGTCTTCATCTACACCAGAAAACAACTCTGCTGTCTTCATCTACACCCACTGCTGTCTTCATCTACACCAGAAAACAACTCCTGCTGTCTTCATCTACACCCTCTGCTGTCTCCATCTACACCAGAAAACAACTCCTGCTGTCTTCATCTACACCAGAAAACAACTCCTGCCATCTTCATCTACACCAGAAAACCACTCCTGGACTTCCGGCGGAACGCTCAGATTGACTAGACGTGTCGTCCCAACCTCCCACAACCTTTCAGCAATACTTTTATTATTTGCCCATTTTTATCGCTGAAAAAGCGCACTTCGTGATTTTTGAACACAGTGAAATACTTTCTGATCATATCATGTCCACTGCCGGTAAGGCCACGAGACATGCGGCGAGACAGAACGAGGCTAGGAAACACGAGGCACCCGCCGACCTCTCTCTCTACCGTAGCTAGCATGCTAGGCGATCTCCAGGCCGACCTCACAACTCAAGAGCTCAAACAGGCCATTGCAAGCCTGGACACCAAGCTGGACAATATCCAGGTCACTGTATCGGAGCATGGGCAGAGGTTGCTATCTCTCGAAGCCCACGCTGAGGTGACTAGCCAGCGCATTCAAAAGGACTACGCTAAGCTAAGGGCTAAGGCTGCGGACCTGGAGGGTCGCAGCCGCAGAAATCACATTAGAATTATCGGCCAACTTGAGTCAACCGAGGGCCACCGTCCAACGACCTTTTTCTCCGACCTGCTGGTTGAAGTCCTGGGCTCGGAGCTGCTGGAATCACCACCCGAACTGGACCGCACTCGCCGTTCACTCACTGCTAAACCAGCGCCAAGGGCGGCCGTGATCCGTTTTCTCCGTTTCCGGGTAAAGGAGC
This sequence comes from Lampris incognitus, assembly GCF_029633865.1. Taxonomy (NCBI): domain Eukaryota; kingdom Metazoa; phylum Chordata; class Actinopteri; order Lampriformes; family Lampridae; genus Lampris; species Lampris incognitus. The sequence goes on along the minus strand of NC_079231.1, from coordinate 24,370,605 downwards.
TCGTGATCTGCGAGACTCGTGAGCGCAGGGGGTGGTCGCAAGACCGCGGGCACAACATCCATCTGTATGATGACTTTTCTCCCGACGTCCTGGAACAACGGGCCACTTGTAAGGATGTCATGGCTAAGTTGTATAAACTAGGCCTCAGGCCTTCTCTCCTGCTCCCGGCCAGGCTACTAGTCACAGCCCATGATGGATCCCGCCGGAGGCTCTCCTCTGTCCGAGCAGCTCACGATTTCGCAACATCCCACCAGCGTCGCCGTGCAGCGCGGCCGGACGGGTCGGGGAACTGATGTCTGCTCGCCCGCAGCGGGCATGCTATGTTGGCTAGCTACTGTAAACTACTAATAAGACACGTTAGCCGTTAGCTAACGGATCTGACCCTTTAGCCGAGCGGTTAGTGATGTCGCCTTGTGGTGCAGTACACCCCGTATCGAATCCCGCACCGGGCAAGAAAATAACTGGTTACACTATCAACATTGTTCGCATCGGTCGGCGAGCTAGCTAATTCCGGACGGCGTGGGAAAACATGCTTTTTTTTGCTCAGTAATAGTGGCGTTTTGAGAAATCGTCTTTTCATATACGGACACATAGCTAGCCCATTCTTCCTAAGCTACACAGCTAGCTGGTACTGGGTTAAATGGGCATGCCGTGTTGTTTTATGTTTGAACAGTCCACTGCGCCTTAAAGACCGTTTTTGGCCATCCTAACTTGGGGGACTGAAATGTACTGTCGTGCTTCGCTCACTAGTTTGCCGTAGCGTCGCTAGCATACCCTAGCTTCGCCACAGAGCTTCTTGCAAGTAAGTCTTTAGCTTCGCTGATCCTCGTGTGTAGACTGCGAAGCGTCGTAATACTTCCGGGTCGCCACTACGCACCCCGTGACGTGGCTAGCTTAGCTTTGCTGCCCCTTTTCGATTTGTGCCGTTCGTTGCGCCAGCTAACAATATTTGTGGTTATTCGATGCGATACACTATAAACCAGGTATAAACCCGGACCCTTGATGGCTGGTTGGCTTTCGCGCGTAGCCTACCGAATGTGGCGGTACTTCCGGTTCACCGGGTTAGCTGACGTCGCAACCGGCGACGTAGCAACCTTAGCCTCAAACGAGTGAATTACACACCGGTACAAGGCAACATTAACTTGATGGCGCTTCGTTCTCAGTTTCAGGGCAAAAATGCGTGTGAATTTATATGTGGGGTTGGGGGGGTTGGTAGGGGTGAGTAATGCATAGGGAGTCTTGTGCGGTTCATCACACAGGGGTTCTGTTCCACAGTCGAATGTCATGTGTGTGCTTTGACCTGCTATCTCTCCTAGAAGAGGGGGGGGGGACTTTGGGTTCGGGGGGGGGGCTCACCCTTTTTTTCTTTCTTTCATTGCACGGGTTCTTGGTCTGCTTTCTCCCTTTTTTTCTTTTCTCCCAACAACTTAGATGGCTGGCAGCGCTAGTAGTGACAACCTAGGAATGGGGAGCCCTGACTCGGTGAAGTTCTTGTCGTCAAGGGTTTGAACAATCCTGTAAAGAGGTCTAGGGTCTTTACCCACGTGAAAAAAACTAAAAGCAGACGCGGTTTTCCTACAGGAATCACATTTACGCATTAAAGACCAAACTAGGCTACGGCACCCTGGGTGTCATCAGGTCTTTCACTCAGGCTTCAACAACAAAGCCAGGGGTGTTGCCATATTGATCAGTAAAAAGATCCAGTTTTCTACTACCAAGTTTATTTCAGACAAGAATGGGAGGTACTTAATCATAACTGGTAACCTTTGGCACGCTCCTGTGGTGCTAGTGAATTTATACGCCCCTAATTTTGATGATGTAGGATTTGCAAAGGGATTGCTGGGTAAAATTCCAAATTTAAACTCCCATCTTCTGATATTCGGTGGTGATTTAAATTGTGTCATTAACCCAGCCCTGGACCGCTCCACCCTCAACCCCGGTCCTCCCTCTGCTATGTCTAAGACATTTTCTGATTTATATGGCTCAGACTGGGTGCACTGATCCCAGGAGATTTCAGAACCCAAAGGCAAGGGAGTACTCTTTCTTCTCACATGTGCACCACTCTTATTCCCGCATTGATTATTTTTTCGTCGACCGCTCATTATACCAAAAGTCACCTCCTCCGATTACTTACCCATTGTAATCTCAGACCACTGTCCTGTCACCCTCGGCATCGCCCTGTCCGCGCAGACTCGCACCTCGCCCCACTGGAGACTCAACTCCCTCCTCCTATCAGATGCCGCTTTCTGCACATGTCTCAAGCTCCATTGATGTCTTCCTCTCCCTAAATCAGACTCGACCTCCCACTCTCCCCTATGGGAGATGCTGAAGGCATACCTTAGAAGGCAAATTATTTCGTATTCCTCGCACCGATACACAACCCGAAAGGCTGAACAGGATCGACTCTCTAAAGCTATCCTTGATTTGGACACCAATGCGCCCCCACACCATCCCCTGAACTATACACACAGCGCCTAAACCTACAGTCTGAATTTAATCGTTTGACCACTGATGAGGCAGAACGCTTACTACTGCACTCAAGCGGCACCTATTATGAACATGGTGATAAGGCCAGCCGTCTGCTGGCTCACCAGTTAAAGCGCCGTGCCGTTTCTCATCTGATTCTCCAAATTAAGACTCCTCCGGTACTCTGATTTCCGACCTTGCAGGGATCAATGAGAGCTTCAAATCCTTCTACTCCTCCCTTTATAAATCTGAATTCCCACCAGATCCTTCCAATATGAATCAGTTTCTGAGCGATCTAGCAACTCCGTCTGTCGATGCTGAGACTGCGAACGACCTAGATTCCCCTCTCACTCTAGATGAAGTTATTCAGTGTATCATGTCAATGCAGAGTGGCAAAGCCCCGGGACCCGACGGGTTCCCAAGAGTTCTTTAAGAAATTTCATGCCAAGCTGGCCCCCTTACTTTTATCTTTGTATAATGAATCACTCGAGCATCGCTCGCTGCCGCCCACTTTAACACAGGCGTCGATATCGCTACTTCTTCAGAAGGGGAAAGACCCCACTTTGTGTAGCTCTTTTAGACCCCTGAGCCTCCTTAATGTGGATGTAAAGGTGTTGGCGAACCTTCTGGAGGTGGTCTTATCAGGCATTATTTCAGAGGCGCAAACTGGCTTTGTTAAGGACAGGCATTAATTTTTTAACATTCGAACGCTATTTAACATTATTTATTCAAAAGAAGTCTCTAACTCCCCTGAAATAATCATTTCTCTCGACGCGGAGAAGGCGTTTGATCGAGTTGAGTGGGATTACCTTTGGCTGTTCGCTGTTATTGAGAAGTTCGGCTTCGGGAATAAATTTAGCTCATGGATTCGCCTCTTGTATGCATCCCCCCAGGCCAGTGTCTGCGCCAATGATTCCCGTTCCAACTACTTTCCCCTCGAACGTAGGACACGCCAGGGGTGCCCGCTGTCCCCGCTGCTGTTTGCCCTCGCCATTGAGCCCCTCTCGATCGCGTTGCGGTCGTCTGCCTCCTTCCGGGGCATAGTGCGAGAGGGAGTAGAAGATAGGCTGTCGCTGTACGCGGATGACTTACTGTTCTATGTTAGCGACCCAGTGACCTGTATGCATTCTATTTTCTCTATTCTTGAGAACTTCGGCTCCTTCTCTGGTTATACGTTGAATCTCCAGAAAAGTGCGTGTTTTCTGATTAACTCGGTGTTGTTACGGCTTCAGCAGATGGACATACCTTCACATTATGCCGCTCCGGCTTCAGATATCTAGGAGTGAATGTGACGCGCTCGTGGCCTACACTCTTTTCAGTAAATTTCGCTCCCCTTCTCACCCAACCGAAAGCCGAATTTCCGAGATGGGGTAGCTTGCCTTTATCGGTTATAGGTAGGATTAACGCTGTAAAAATAGCTTGCCCAAATGCCTTTATTTATTTCAATCTATTGCCCTGTGTTTGCCTAAATCATTTTTAACTCAATTAATCAGGCCATTACTACATTTATATGGGATGGAAAATCCTCCAGAGTTGGTAGGCCTCTGTTGCAGAGGGGTAAATTCAGTAGAGGTCTTGCACTACCCAACTTTCTGTATTACTACTGGGCAGCCACCATCCAGAAGTTGTCATTCTGGTTCCACGCCTCAGACACCCCATGGTGAAATCTGGAGGCACGATCCTGTGTCTCCACCTCTCTCCTCACCCTTTCTTCGCGCCACACAGGCAACCCTGTAGGCGCTTTCCACACTCAAAACTTGGTATCAATTTCGGCGTCACTTTAAACTCCCTCTCTGCATCCAGTCTAGGCTCCATTGAAAAGAATCATTTATTTCCCCCCTCCTTGATAGATAATGCCTTTTCCCGCTGGAAAAGGAAAGGTATCAAAACCATTCAAGACCTGTATACAGATGACATTTTACCCGGCTTTCCTTCCTTGGCCACTAAACACACTCTGCCTCCATCCCGCTTCTTCCGTTACCTCCAAATTAGACACTTTGTTTCCTCCCAATTTTCCGGCTTCCCTGCCCTACCTATTCGCCAGTCCTGGGAGGACTTATTGACCCCCATACCTGGCCGGAACGCGTCAGTTTCTCAGAATTATTCTTGCATTATGTCACTGGACAAACATTCTTCCAGCAAAACTAAAGCTGCCTGGGAGCGTGAGTTGAGGGTTGAGTTGGCGGACGAGTGATGGGCTGGGGCGACTGACAAGAGTACGCTCCACTACTTCCTGCGCCCGCCTCGGTCTCATTCAGTTCAAGGTTTTACACAGAGTACATTTTTCAAAATCAAGACTGTCTTGAGATTTACCCGAATGTGAGTGATGAATGTGATCGCTGCCACATCTCCCCATGCAACCTTACCCACATGTTTGTTCACTGCCCTAAGCTGCGAACGTACTGGGACTCTTATTTTCAAAATCTTACCTGAGGTGCTGGAGATTGATCTGCAACCATGTCCCCGGATAGCTCTCTTTGGTATCCCAGAAGATCTCTTATCTCTGACCCCTAAGCATGCGGACGTGATGGCTTTCACATCCTATTAGCGCGGCGCAGGATTCTTCTTCACTGGAAGTCGCCCGACCCCGCCTCAGTCTCCCTATGGCTAGGTGATGTGGTCCACTTTTGAAAAACTTGAAAAAAATCAAGTTCTCGCACAGGGGCTGCGCCCACAAATCTACTGTGAGGTGACAGCATCTCATTTCGTACTTCGCCGCTCTGCAGAGGCTCCCCTCCGACGACCAGCAATGATTTTGAATCTTAATTTTTATTTCTAATTTCTATTAATTTAGACCAAGCCTCGTTTACTTTTTCTCATCTGTACCTTCCTTTTTTTCTTTTCTCTTTTTCTCCCGATGTTTTCTGGGTATTTTTTATTTTTATTTGTATTTTTATGTATTCATTGTTTATTTTTTATTTATTTATTTGTTTTTCCAGGGGACTGTGTTGTTGGGAGGGAGGGGGATGTGATCGGGGGACTGTTATATGCCCCCTCTGTTCTTGTTTGTTATATTTTGTCTTTAAAAATCTAATAAAAACATTTCTTTTCAAAAGAAAACAACTTCTGCTGTCTTCATCTACACCTTCTGCTGTCTTCATCTACACCAGAAAACACCTTCTGCCATCTTCATCTACACCAGAAAACAACTCCAGCCATCTTCATCTACACCAGAAAACAACTCCAGCCGTCTTCATCTACACCAGAAAACAACTTCTGCCGTCTTCATCTACACCTTCTGCCGTCTTCATCTACACCAGAAAACAACTCCTGCCGTCTTCATCTACACCAGAAAACAACTTCTGCCATCTTCATCTACACCAGAAAACAACTCCTGCCATCTTCATGTACACCAGAAAACAACTTCTGCCATCTTCATCTACACCAGAAAACCAACTCCAGCCATCTTCCTCTACACCAGAAAACAACTCCAGCCGTCTTCATCTACACCAGAAAACAACTCCTGCCGTCTTCATCTACACCAGAAAACAACTCCTGCCGTCTTCATCTACACCAGAAAACAACTCCTGCCATCTTCATCTACACCAGAAAACAACTCCAGCCATCTTCATCTACACCAGAAAACAACTCCTGCCGTCTTCATCTACACCAGAAAACAACTTCTGCCATCTTCATCTACACCAGAAAACAACTTCTGCCATCTTCATCTACACCAGAAAACAACTCCAGCCATCTTCATGTACACCAGAAAACAACTTCTGCCATCTTCATCTACACCAGAAAACAACTCCAGCCATCTTCCTCTACACCAGAAAACAACTCCTGCCATCTTCCTCTACACCAGAAAACAACTCCAGCCGTCTTCATCTACACCAGAAAACAACTTCTGCCATCTTCATCTACACCAGAAAACAACTCCAGCCATCTTCATGTACACCAGAAAACAACTTCTGCCATCTTCATCTACACCAGAAAACAACTCCAGCCATCTTCCTCTACACCAGAAAACAACTCCTGCCATCTTCCTCTACACCAGAAAACAACTTCTGCCGTCTTCATCTACACCAGAAAACAACTTCTGCCATCTTCATCTACACCTTCTGCTGTCATCTACACCAGAAAACTCCTGCCATCTTCATCAACACCAGAAAACAACTCTTGCCATCTTCATCTACACCAGAAAACAACTCCTGCCGTCTTCATCTACACCAGAAAACAACTCCTGCCATCTTCATCTACACCAGAAAACAACTCCTGCCGTCTTCATCTACACCAGAAAACAACTTCTGCCATCTTCATCTACACCAGAAAACAACTCCAGCCATCTTCATCTACACCAGAAAACAACTCCAGCCATCTTCATCTACACCAGAAAACAACTCCAGCCGTCTTCATCTACACCAGAAAACAACTTCTGCCGTCTTCATCTACACCTTCTGCCGTCTTCATCTACACCAGAAAACAACTCCTGCCGTCTTCATCTACACCAGAAAACAACTTCTGCCATCTTCATCTACACCAGAAAACAACTCCTGCCATCTTCATGTACACCAGAAAACAACTTCTGCCATCTTCATCTACACCAGAAAACCAACTCCAGCCATCTTCCTCTACACCAGAAAACAACTCCAGCCGTCTTCATCTACACCAGAAAACAACTCCTGCCGTCTTCATCTACACCAGAAAACAACTCCTGCCGTCTTCATCTACACCAGAAAACAACTCCAGCCATCTTCATCTACACCAGAAAACAACTCCAGCCATCTTCATCTACACCAGAAAACAACTCCTGCCGTCTTCATCTACACCAGAAAACAACTTCTGCCATCTTCATCTACACCAGAAAACAACTCCAGCCATCTTCATGTACACCAGAAAACAACTTCTGCCATCTTCATCTACACCAGAAAACAACTCCAGCCATCTTCCTCTACACCAGAAAACAACTCCTGCCATCTTCCTCTACACCAGAAAACAACTCCTGCCGTCTTCATCTACACCAGAAAACAACTTCTGCCATCTTCATCTACACCAGAAAACAACTCCAGCCATCTTCATGTACACCAGAAAACAACTTCTGCCATCTTCATCTACACCAGAAAACAACTCCAGCCATGTTCCTCTACACCAGAAAACAACTCCTGCCATCTTCCTCTACACCAGAAAACAACTTCTGCCGTCTTCATCTACACCAGAAAACAACTTCTGCCATCTTCATCTACACCTTCTGCCGTCATCTACACCAGAAAACTCCTGCCATCTTCATCAACACCAGAAAACAACTCTTGCCATCTTCATCTATACCAGAAAACAACTCCTGCCATCTTCATCAACACCAGAAAACAACTCCTGCCATCTTCATCTACACCAGAAAACAACTTCTGCTGTCTTCATCTACACCAGAAAACAACTTCTGCCATCTTCACATACACCAGAAAACAACTCCTGCCATCTTCATCTACACCAGAAAACAACTCCAGCCATCTTCCTCTACACCAGAAAACAACTCCTGCCATCTTCATCTACACCAGAAAACAACTCCAGCCATCTTCCTCTACACCAGAAAACAACTCCAGCCGTCTTCATCTACACCAGAAAACAACTTCTGCCGTCTTCATCTACACCAGAAAACAACTTCTGCCGTCTTCATCTACACCAGAAAACAACTTCTGCCATCTTCACATACACCAGAAAACAACTCCTGCCATCTTCATCTACACCAGAAAACAACTCCTGCCATCTTCACATACACCAGAAAACAACTCCTGCCATCTTCATCTACACCAGAAAACAACTTCTGCCATCTTCATCTACACCTTCTGCTGTCCTCATCTACACCAGAAAACAACTCCTGCCATCTTCATCAACACCAGAAAACAACTCCTGCCATCTTCATCTACACAAGAAAAAAAATCCTGCCATCTTCATCTACACCAGAAAACAACTCCTGCCATCTTCATCAACACCAGAAAACAACTCCTGCCATCTTCATCTACACCTTCTGCTGTGTTCATCTACACCAGAAAACAAAAAGGGGGAAAAGCATGTATGTGTTACTTTGTGGCTATAATAATGCTGTTGACACAAGTTAAATTTGTCATATATTATTTATGGCCTCTTACGGACACTTGTCAAGAATACCACATGTAGGAGTTGCTAGGGGGCACTGCAGTAATGTTACATTGGGGTATAACTATTCAAAACTCAGGTTTAATTTTTCTCAAGACGACAGCCAGCAGTCACAGAAAAAAGCGGTGTTACTTCAACAGAGCAGATCAGCTGTGCTTTATTAGGACACGTAGACCAACAGCGACAAAAAAGTGCAAATCAAAGTTTTCATTCTGTTCAGACTGAAATGGTGATGTGGTGCAAAGTTATTATCTGGGCAAGTCCTCTTCTATATGCATCCGCTTACATTTACCATTTGATATTACTCCACATCCTATTATTTACACATGTATGGTCCAGAGAATTCCCACCACAATCTGATCATAAGTAAATTCTTAGCAATGCATTATAAGATGTGTTGACGTGCTTTATGGGCTATACAATATGCTGCAGGGCTGCAGTTCATTCACCGAAGACTCACCAGCCTGGTCTTCCCTGTTCGCCTGAGGTTTGCCGGAGATGCGGGTCGGCAGATTGATTCTTAAGAAAACATGAACATCTTTCTCAATCACCTCAGTAACTACTGCTGAACTACCCTGGAACCAGGCAGCTAAATGGAGCCAGATTAATGGGTGCTCTTCAGCATTATACCAAGTAGTTCCCAGGTTCGAGTGTTTGAGGAACAGCAACTGTGTCAAAGACAGCGGTGCTGAAAGAGTTGGCTCAGCAACCCCTCACCAGAAAAAGGGGAAAAACTGTAATACTTGCAATATGTTGCTGTTGAGAGATCACTTCTGTGCTTAATATTAGACTGGGTACATCCATCCATCCGTCCATTATCCGAACCGCTTATCCTGCTCTCAAGGTCGCGGGGATGCTGGAGGCTATCCCAGCAGTCATTGGGCAGCAGGCGGGGAGACACCCTGGACAGGCTGCCAGACCATCACACAGGGCCCACACACACACACACATATTCATACCTAGGGACAATTCAGTACGGCCGAGTCACCTGACCTACATGTCTTTGGACTGTGGGAGGAAACCAGAGCCCCCAGAGGAAACCCACGCAGACACCGAGAGAACATGCAAACTCCACACAAGAGGATGACCCGGGACAACCCCCCCAAAGTTGGACAACCCTGGGACTCGAACCCAGGACCTTCTTGCTGTGAGGCGACCATGCTAACCACTGCACCACCGTGCCGCTAGATTGGATACAAAAGTTTTTTTGAAAATTGTGAAATATTTAAAAACTATAGATTGGATACAATAGTTTTTATATATTCCACAATTTTCAATCTATTTTCTAAATGTAGGTGAATTGACACCAGCCAGTTACATGTTGACAGCAGTGACTAGATTAGCAGACTCACACAGGGCTGAGCTCTTCTCTGAGCTACAGGAAGCCTCCTTTAAGAGGAAGTGGAGCAGCTAGCTGATCTCAACAGGGATGGAGACTGGACATTTGGGCCAATTTAATGCTAATGTAGCTGGCTAGGATGAGCTGAAGAACAGCGGCTGCTAGGTATGACTTCTATCATGTCCGTCCACATGGTCTGTGTATCATAGTGGTGAAAACACTCATCTCCTGGTTAGACAGCTGTCGTGCCACAGAGACATGAATGAGGAACGGTTGATTCTGACCGACACATCACATTGCTGACCTTTACAAGAGGGGGCCGTGCGTGTGTCCTCCTTTCAACACAGAAGAGATATTTTACACAGGCTGTTTTATAGAATCTGAGAAAAGACAAAACACACATGAGCGGGGGTTTAACATTAAAACAATTGAATCATTTTCCGTTAGTGTCTCCAGTTGTCTTCTCGACTCATTCCTTCTGGGTCTCCCTCCGGTTCCCTCCTCCCATCGTCCTTTACTCGTCCTTTCTTCTTCTGTTCAAGTTCCGTCCCTCTCCTCTTCAGCCATGCTGCACTTCCTCGCTACTGGAGCATGTCGACAAACGCATCGAACTCGTCTATGTTCTTCTCGTAGATGGCCAACTTCTCCGGGAGGGTGTCCTGCAGATAGAAACCACACATTAGAACTTCCACGTGCTGCCATAGTCCTGTAGTACTGAGCATGCATGTGCTTGTGCACTCTGGCCTGCGGGACACTTGTTCCCCCCACCCCCTTTCTCCCCAATTGTACTTGGCCAATTACCCCACTCTTACGGGCCGTCCCGGTTGCTGCTCCACCCCCTCTGCCGATCATGGGAGGGCTGCAGACTACCACATGCCTCCTCCGAGTGACAAGCCGCTTCTTTTCACCTGACAGTGAGGAGTTTCACCAGGGGGATGTAGCGCGTGGGAGGATCACGCTATTCCCCCAGCCCCCCCCCCCCCCCCGCCGAACAAGCATCCCTGACCGACCAGAGGAGGTGCTAGTGTGGCAACCAGGACACACACCCACATCCAGCTTCCCACCCGCAGACACGGCCAACTGTGTCTGTAGGGACGCCCGACCAAGCCGGAGGTAACGAGGGGCTTCGAACTGGCGATCCCCATGTTGGTAGGCAACAGAATAGACCGCTACACTACCTGGACGCCTACATTAACGGACTTTTAGTATATAGAATGGATGAAGGCAGCTGTTGTTCAAGCATAAAAAGAAACCCTCACTCGTCCTGATACTGTAATGCATTAAGTAATCTCAATCTGCTGTCGGTGCCCTCTGCACCCATCAGAATCAGAACCAGAATCCACTTTATGGGCCAAGTGTGCCTATGCACATGAGGAATTTGACTCCGGTTCAAAGGGACTTCTAGTACTTGCATACATAAAAAAAAAAAAAACCAAGAAAAAATGGAACAACAGGACATTGGAGGCAAGCATGTATGCACAACAGGTATGTCGCTACTACACAAAGTTTTGTTATGATTGGGGGTGGCACGGTGGTGCAGTTGTTAGCGCGGTCGCCTCAGTACGAAGGTTCTGGGTTTGAGCCCCAGGGTAGTCCAACCTTGGGGGTCATCCCGGGTCGTCCTCTGTGTGGCGTTTGCATGTTCTCCCCGTGTCTGTGTGGGTTTCCTCCGGGGGCTCCTGTTTCCCCCCACAGTCCAAAGACATTAAGGTCAGGTGACTCAGCCGTACTAAACTGTCTCTAGGTGTGTGTGTGTGTGTGTGTGTGTGTGGTGGTGGTGGGGGGGGGGGACCTGTGATGGCCTGGCAGCCTGTCTAGGGTGTCTCCCCGCTTGCCACCCAATGACTGTTGGGATAGACTCCAGCATCCCGTGACCCCAATTCGGATAAGCGGTTCAGAGAATGGATGGATGGACACTGCTAAGGATGGAGTGAGCATTTAAATAAAGGTTGCAGACACATCAAAATGAGGTGTGTTACCAGGTCATCTGCCATAGACTGGGAGCTGATGTGTAAAGACAAGCTGGCAAGCTGAGGAGGGTTCTGGAACTCCCTATAGAACGTCCCCAAGTCCATCGGCAACAAGTCATCCTTAGAGAACGCTGGTTTCTATATCAGTACAAGACAGGAGGGAGAGAGAGAGAGAGAGAGAGAGAGAGAGAAAAGACAGAGAGCAAGAGAAAGAAAGAGCGAGAAAGAAGACAGAGCGAAGAGAGGAGAACGTGAGAGAGAGAGAGAGAGAAGCAAGGAAGAGGAGAGGAGAGACAGCAAGACAGAAGAGAGCGAGAGAAAGGAAGAGGAAGAGGAGAGAGAGTAAGAGAGAAAGAGGAGAGAGCCAGAGAAAGAGAGAGGAGAGTGAGAGAGATGATAAGCCAGTTGAACTCACAGGAGTTTCATCCTGACTTTAGAGTTTGGGCCAGGCATCTTTTAAAGGAGTGTGGTGGTGGGTTACATACAGAGCTGGTTTAAAGAGAACACAGGTACCGGTATTGTGTACTCACAAGACAGAAACAAAGTATATATACAGTATTCAGATCACAGTTACTTCATAAACTGTGAGGAGAATACTTCTGGAATACTTCCCTCCGAATCAGCGTCGGTGTGACGGGTGGGACCGTGTGTTCATGTTTTGTTGGGGGGCAGGTGTGAGCTCATGTGAAAATGAAAAACTGAAAGGGAGGAAATTATCTGCCAAAGGTAGGCTGAGGCTGTAATCTGGATACCTTATTCCCCCCCCCCCTTTTTCCCCTCCCCAACTGTACCTGGCCAATTACCCCACTCTTCTGATTCAGTTGTACTTGGCCAATTATCCCACTCTTCCAAGCCATCCCGGTCTCTGCTCAACCCGCTCTGCTGATCCGGGGAGGGCTGCCGACTACCACATGCCTCCTCCCATACATGTGGAGTCACCAGCCGCTTCTTTTCACCTGACAGTGAGGAGTTTCACCAGGGGGACGTAGTGCGTGGGAGGATCACGCTATTCCCCCCAGTTCCCCCTCCCCCCTGAACAGGCACCCTGACTGACCAGAGGAGGCGCTAGTGCAGCAACCAGGACAGATACCCACATCCGGCTTCCCACCCGCAGACACAACCAATTACAGTTAGGTCCATAAGTATTTGGACAGTGACACAATATTTGTAATTTTGCCCCTGTACACCACCACAGTGGATTTGACATGAAGTAACCAATATGTGATTGAAGTGTGGACTTTCAGATTTAATTTAAGGGGTTGGACAAAAATATTGCTTTAACCGTTCAGGAATTACAGCCAGTTTTATATATGGTCACCCCATTTTCAGAGGATCAAAAGTAATTGGACACTTGACTAACAAGTGGTTTCATGGGCAAGTAAGAGCTTTTCCATCATTATTCCATGACAAATTAAGCAGATAAAAGGTCTGGAGTTCATTCCAAGTATTTACATTTGCATATGGTAGCTGTTCATCGGAACTCTCAACATGAAGTCCATAGAGGTGTCAATACAAGTGATGGAGGCCATCATTAGGCTGAAAAAGCAAAGGAAATCTATCAGATGGATAGTAAACACTCCAGGAGTGGCCAAATCAACACCCTGGTACATTCTTAAAAAGAAAGAATGCACTGGCAAGCTCAGCAGCACCAAAAGGCTTGGAAGACCACGGAGCACATCTACAGTGCATGACCGCAGAATTCATTCCCTAGTGAAGACAAACACATTCACAACATCTAGTGAAGTCAGAAACACTCTTGAGAGGTAGGGGTATCACTGTCCAAGTCTACAATCAAGAGACGCCTGCATGAAAATAAATACAGAGGGTTTACGACAAGGTGAAAACCACTGGTGTCACTTAAGAACAAGAAGGCCAGATTAGACTGTGTTTAAAACATCAAAAACCTACCCAGTTCTGGAACAAGGTTCTTTGGACAGATGAAGCAATGATTAACTTGTACCAGAAGGACGGGAAGAGGAAAAGTGTGGAAAACAAAAGGAACAGCTCATGATTCTCAGCATACCACATCATCTGTCAAACATGGTGGAGGTAGTGTTATGAAATGGCCATGTATGCTTGCCAGTGGAACTTGGCCATTGGTGTTTATTGATGATATGACTACTGACAGAAGTAGCAGGATGGATTGTGATGTTTATAAGGATATACCATTTGCTCAGATTTAGCCAGATGTCACAACACTGAGAGGACGGCGCTTCACACTGCAGATGGATAATGACACAAAACAAGCTGAGAAAGCAACCCAGGAGTCTCTCAAGGCAGAAAAGTGAAATATTCATCAGTGACCAAGTCAGTCACCTGACCTCAACTCAACTGAGCATGCTTTTCACTCGCTGGAGATCAAACTAATGGCCAAAAGACCCACAAACAACCAGCAACTGAAGGCAGCTGCTCTTGGTAGAGCATTTCAAAGGAGGAAACTCAGAATTTGAAGATGTCGATGGGTTCCAGACTTCAGACAGTCATTGACTGCAAAGGATTTTCCTCCAAACGTTAAATATAATTGTTATAATCATAGTTATGTTTGTTTGTCCAATTACTTTTGAGCCTCTGAAAATGGGGTGACCCTGTATATCCATGGCTGTAATTCCTGAACAGTTAATGCCATATTTTTATCTAGCCCCTTAAATTAAAGCTGAAAGTTTACTCTTCAATCACATCTCAAATACTTCATGTCAAATCCACTGTGGTGGTGTATAGGGGCAAAATTACAAATATTCTGTAACTGTCCAAATACTTACGGACCTAACTGTATATCTGTAGGTGTGCCCGACCAAGCCGGAGGTAACGCAGGGATTCAAACCGGCGATCCCAGTGTTGGTATGCAACAGAATAGACCACTATGCTACCCGGACACACCTAAAGTTACTCTTTCTGACTGTTGCAACTGAATAGGATACTGACTATATTTAGGACAGTGTAGTAAGTATTCAGACACTAAAGTACTGGGCAGTATTGTTCTCAGTCCTGGTTAAGTACTTACGAAGTCCACCATGACAAAGTCATCTTGTGGCTGGCCTGATTCCTCTGAATCCTGGGAGTGCAGACTGCCGTGCAGAGGGGAGGGGCAGAGAGGAGAGTCCGGAGGCTGCACCTTCATTAACATGCACGTACACACACACACACACACACACACACACACACACACACACACACACACACACACACACACACACACACACACACACACACACACACACACACACGGCAACAGTTAAGTCAAAAGATAATTTTCCAAGCCTGCCAAAAAAAGATCCTCAGTTCTTTCCGCAGGTTCCCTCACAGACTTGACATACAGAGTCAGACACACTGGTGGACTCCTACGAGTGTGCTTGCAGGTTGAAGGTACAGTGAACACGGTGTTTAGCCTAGCTTAGCTCAATTGCTGGATGTCAACCAGGATCATTAGCAACTCCTCTCAACAGACGAGACATGCACCTCTGAAGTCAATCATAAATACTTTTACTCATTACCTTCGTGCTATACATTTTTCTTAGCTGATCATTTCACAAGTAGATCCCAAATCCTAAAAATCAGATTCATGGTTTGGACTATTTTTCCGTAATATGCACATCCGTAATCTTCCAACATAGAAAAAGACAGATATGTGTGATACAAACAAATCTTTAAGATGGGATTTAATGTGGGGCCTCCACCCACCAATCTGAGGTTGGATTTTCAAATACAACAGACCACTGTAGTCAAAGAGCACTGTAACTGCCTCACATTACCAGTTAAATTTTAGTTTGGCATCTTCCTTTAATTTTTGGTTCGTACCTTTAATGTCCGAGGGGCGGAACTAATCTGCTGCGTCAGCAAAATGTCAGTGTGTGACAGAGAGGGTCTAGGTGAAGATGGGCAGCAGCACCGCACAGATGAGCAACCACAAGCGGCTGAAGGCACAAGAGCTGATAACACGCTTCCTCACGAGAGCCAACAAGAGGCCAAAGAGTCCACAAGTTCACGGAAAAGGGCCAAGAGCTGCACGATGAGCTAGTAAGAAGACTTGCACACCGTTTCAGTGTGAGTTACAAGAAGTGGAAGGCTATCACTAAAGATGCCAACCAAACACTGAGTGGAGAATGCTCAAACAACCTGCTGCACGAACACATCACAAAGGTAAGCAACGCCTCAAACAATTTGAACGTTGTTTATGAAGAATTAAGGCACATCGACATTCCCGACAATGACACATGTCGCAGAGTAGACACCTGTGAAGCAGTAACAAAAAGAGTCATCGAGACTGCAAGAGGTCGTCTAGACACAAGAAAGGGTGAAGATCAAAGGGACGAAGAACAAGATGAGGAACAGACAGCGCTGGAAATCAAGTCTGTAGCCTCAGAAAAACTAAGCATTAACTCTCACTGCACCAAGTCCTCTGCTCATTCTTGAAGCAACTCAAGAGTCACATCCAGACGTTCAAGCCTGTCTTCTGCTAACAGATTATACGCTGCTGCTGAAGTTGCTGCTAATGAAGCCACTTTAGAAGTACTGCTAGAGCAGGAACGTCATGAAGAATTTCAAAGACTCGAAGCTGAAGCCGCACATTTACAAGCCAAACAAGAGGCCAAGAGCAGACAACTAGAGCGACTGGAGATGATTAAGAAGCTAAAGGCTGCCAAGGCGCGACAGCAAGTATATGAGCAAAGTGAGTGCTCAGACGAAGAAATAAACAAGCTACTCCACGAACATGTCAATGTCTCTCTGGAGGAGGAAGTCAAGTATGAGGAAGTCAAGCATGAAAGTAGCCTGTTGCAGCACCACTCTCCACCACAAGCTGTGGTGACACAGCCAAAGCATGAAGACAGCACAACAGCTCTCATTAGAGCATTCGCAGAGTCCATCAGTGTGAATCATCTTCCTGTACCTGAACCAGCAATGTTCAATGGTGACCCACTCAGATTCAATGACTGGAAAGTTTCCTTTCAGACACTCATTGACAAGAAAAACATACCAGCTGAAGAAAAGATATATTATCTGTGAAAGCATGTGGGTGGACCCGCCAAGAAGGCCATAGAGAGCTACTTCCTACTAGGCACAGAGTTAGCCTATCGTGCAGCTTGGACTATCCTAGACGAGAGATCCACTCCTCATCATTAAGGCCTTCAGAGATAAGCTCGATGCATGGCCCAAGATAAGCTCCAACGGCAGTGCCAAACTTCAAGAACTATCTGACTTCCTTTGCAGCTGCGAGGCTGCCATGTCTCACATAAGAGGTCCTGACATACTCAAAGACTACAACGAGAACCAGAAAATTCTTGCTAAACTTCCAGACTGGCTGACCTCAAGATGGAATAGGAAAGTCATAGAAGTGGAAGAACAAAGTCATACATTCCAAGCTTCAGCCAGTTTGTCAAGTTTCTTACACGTGAAGCCAAAACTGCTTGTAACCCAATAACATCTATCCACGCTCTAAAACCAAGTGAACGTGAAAGGATCAAGGTTTCGAAGAACAGAGGTCCTGGAGCAAATGTGCTGGCAACCAACCCGGATGAGGGAGCTGTCGCTACAAGCTGTGTCTTCTGTGAGAAGACAGGTCACAGTCTACATAAGTGTCGTAAATTTATGGAGGAGATGATCTCTGATTGAGTCAAGTTTGTTCAAGAGAAGAAATTGTGTTTTGGCTGTCTGAGGTTTGGCCATCGCTCAAAAGACTGTGAAAACAGAAAGATCTGTGATATGTGCAAGAAGGGACATCCAATATGTCTCCACAATAACCGCACCAAGGAAGAAAGAATGTCAACAAGGCCTGGAGCAGTGAGGCACAGTGACAAGTCAAGGGAAAGGAAAATGGATCGCCCACAAGATACAACAGCAAGAACATCACGTGAGGCAACATCAAATACAGTCATCCAGAATGTAAAAAACACTCATACATACACAATCCTTCCAGTGTAGGCGTCAACCACAAGTGAGCCTGATCATGAAGTTCTTGTGTATGCACTCCTCGATACACAGAGTGACACAACCTTCATTCTTGAAGAAATGGCAAAGGTTCTCTACACAAAGAATGAACCAGTTCAGCTAAAGCTCTCCACAAAAGCTTCAAGAAACACAGTCGTGTCCTGCTGGAAACTGACTGGTTTACAAGTGAGAGGATTCTACTCAGACAAGATAATTCCTCTACCAGTGACCTACTCAAGAGAATTTATCCCTGCAAACAGAGATCATATTCCCACACCAGACACAGCAAAGGCATGGCCCAATCTTAAACACATGGCAGGTGAGATCGCTCCTTGACAAAGCTGTGACGTTGGCCTGCTAATTGGCTACAACTGTCCTCAAGCTCTCGTCCCAAGACAAGTGGTGCCCGGTGAAGAGAATCCGCCCTTTGCTCAGAGAACAGACTTGGGCTGGAGTGTAGTCGGCTATGGCAACCCATGCCTCGACTATGGAGACGCGATTGGAGTAAGTCACCAAGTCATCGTGAAGCAAGTGATACCAGATCTTCATTCCTCATCAAGCCTCACAAGCGAAGTGCTC
The DNA here is from genome assembly GCF_029633865.1 of Lampris incognitus. Taxonomy (NCBI): domain Eukaryota; kingdom Metazoa; phylum Chordata; class Actinopteri; order Lampriformes; family Lampridae; genus Lampris; species Lampris incognitus. The sequence continues at coordinate 24,352,239 of NC_079231.1, read as the reverse complement.
TATGTTTGTAGAACACAGATCAAGGAAGTAGTCTTACCTGCAGACGTCCTCAAGGTGCTGGAATCTGACTTCGTTGAAAGAGCTTCAAAGGATGGCCACATCTCTCAAAAAGATCTCCACTTCCTGTCAATGATGGAAAAAGGTATAAGGCTAAAGGACGATGGTCATTATGAAATGCCACTGCCATTCAAGATAGAAAGACCCAACTTACCAGATAATAAGGTATGCACCATCCATCGTCTCAGATGCCTCGAAGGAAGTTGAGAAGAAACTAGCAATACCACAAAGACTACAAGACTTTCATGGATGAGACCATAGCCCACGGAGAGGCAGAAAGGGTGTCAGACCAGGACATCAAAGCTTCAGGATGGTACATCCCACACCATGGGGTGTATCATCCACAAAAGCCTGAAAAGATGTGTCATCTTTGACTGCTCCACAACATTTCAAGGGACATCCTTGAATGACCATCTCCTGACCGGTCCAGAGTTGACAAACCCCTTGGTGGGAGTTCTTTGTCGCTTTCGAAGAGGTCCAGTGGCAGTCACGCGTGACGTTGAACGCATGTTCCACCAGTTCCACGTGAAAACAGAGGACCAAGATTACCTACGATTCCTGTGGTGGGAGGATGGAGATCTTGATGTCCAACCTTACATCTACCGGATGAAAGTCCACCTGTTCGGCGCAGCTTCATCGCCTGGCTGCGTCAACTATGGACTCAAGCACCTTGCAGCTGATGGGCGAGGACACTTCAGTGAAGACACCATCAAGTTTATACAGAGGAACTTTTACATCGATGATGGCTTGTTAAGTGTAGGGTCCATAGGTGAAGCAATCCAGCTAGTGAAGGAAGCTAGAGAGCTGTGCAGCACAGGAAACCTCTGGCTGCACAAGTTCATCTCCAACAGCAAGGAAGTGCTAGCCACAATTCCCAAAGAAGAATGTGCTGAAGCTGCCAAAGACCTGGACATGGCCCTGGGGGAACTACACGTGGAAAGAGCGCTCGGTGTACAGTGGTGCGTGGCTTCTGATGAGTTCCGGTTCAGAGTGGTCGTCAAAGAAAATCCACTTACCCATCGACGAGTCTTGTCCACGGTTGCTTCAGTGTACGATCCACTTGGATTCGTGGCACCCTTCATCCTGGTGGGAAAGCAGATCCTACAGCAGATGTGTCATGACAAGCTCAGTTGGGATGACACCTTACCTGATGACCTTCGACCTCTGTGGGAATTTTGGCTCCTAGACCTGCAAAACCTGGCTGGTGTGAAGATCAAGAGATGCTACATTCCATTAAACTTCAAGGTCCAGCACTACAAGCTCCACCATTTCGCCAATGCCAGCGTGTCTGGCTATGGCAAGTGCTCGTACCTCAGAGCTGTCAGTGCATCCAACGAAGTTCACTGCTCTTTAGTCATGGTCAAGTCAAGAGTTGCCCCCACTAAGGTGACAACCATACCAAGACTCGAGCTGTCAGCAGCAGTGGTGGCTGTTTGCACTAGTGACATGCTCAAGAAAGAACTGGAAGTAGGTTGCCTACAAGAATTCTTCTGGACTGATTCGATGGTTGTCCTTGGATACATCAATAATGAAGCCAGAAGATTTCATGTGTTCGTAGCAAACCGCATGGAATGAATCAAGCAAATCACAGAGTCTGCACAATAGAGGTATGTGGCTTCTGAAGAGAATCCAGCAGATCACGCCTCAAGAGGTCTCACAGCAGAGCAACTTGTAGCTTCTAACTGGTTCACAGGCCCAACCTTTCTTTGGGAGAAAGAGCTACCAAGCAGAGTAGCCAAGATGGGAGAAATCGCAGGGCAGTGACCCAGAGCTCAAGAAGGCCCAGGTTCATGACAACCAAGCAAAGGAAGTAAGGTCAGTGTTAGATCGCCTACACAAGTTCTCTGACTGGTCAAGAATGATGAAAGCTATCGCCAGACTCAAGCGCTGGGCAAAGGAAATCAAAGGCCTCAAACCAAGGTCCTGTGAAGCCACCAGTTTGGAGGAAAGAAGGAAAGAAGAGCTGACCGTAATCAAGATGGTCCAACAAGCAACCTTCTCTCAAGAAATGCAGTGCCTCCAGCATCAGAAGACAATACAAATCAAAGACAAGGCCAAAAAGTTGCATAAGTTAAGCCCATTCCTGGATGACCAAGGTATCCTCAGAGTCGGAGGTCACTTAACTCATACTCACCCTCTCTCACTCCACCAGTCCTTCGTATCCATATTTAAATAGTTAGTTCTTTAAATTAATGTATATATGCAGTATGTTGTCTTTCTAAGTCGTTCCAAGAAATCACTTGATTCATGTGATTTGGTGGGAGTGTAACTGCCTCACATTACCAGTTAAGTTTTAGTGTGGCATCCCCCTTTAATATTTGGTTCCTACCTTTAATGTCCGAGAGGCGTAACTAATCTGCTGCGTCAGCAGCATTCCTCACGCAATTGATTGATACACCTTTACTAAAGGCGCCAAAAAGCAACAGAAAATAGCTTAAAGAAAGAAAGATAAAGGCTTAAATATTAAGCATATGAACATGTGTGCAGTGTGTAAAAGCTTAAGGAAGAAGGACAGCTACAAACCAGAAGCAAGGAAGATGATTTTAGCCCCTATAGTAACAAGCAGCCTACGAGTTCTCAAGGGTTGATCTGCACCAGGGGTGCCTGTTTGTGAGGGGGAGGGGGAACTGGGGGGAATAGCATGATGCTCCCACACGCTACGTCCCCCTGGTGAAACTCCTCACTGTCAGGTGGAAAGAAGCAGCTGGCGACTCCACATGTATCGGAGGAGGCATGTGGTAGTCTGCAGCCCTCCCCGGATTGGCAGAGGGGGTGGAGCATCGACCGGGATGGCTCAGAAGAGTGGGGTAATTGGTCGGATACAATTGGGGAGAAAAAAACACAAAGTAACACTTTCTAGTTTCAAAACACAAAGTATAAAATAATGTATCACAGCCATGATTACCATGGAGTCATTCTCCTCTGTGTCAAGGCCTCTTGGAACAAATGCTGCAAAAGGCAGGTCCAGGCTGACCGTGGTTACCTAAACACACACACACACACACACACACACACACACACACGCACACACAAACACACACACACACACACACACAAACACACGCACACACACAAAACGTTAGTGAAATGCTCTATGTAAAAGAAGCAGTGTTGCAGTGTGACCTTGAGAAAGGTACATGTTGGATGTTCCAGAATGAACCCTGGACACAACACATGTTGCATGTTCCAGAATGAACCCTGGACACAACACATGTTGCATGTTCCAGAATGAACCCTGGACACAACACATTTTCTAGTCGTCGGTTTCCTCTGTTCTAACGAAGTACTTCCTACTGATTAGTGTGTAATTTTAGCCACCTTAATGAATAATTTAGATTAGCAATTAAAATTTTCCGTTCATTTGATTATGCCACCTGAGATGTTAAGGTAAGCATGGGACTGGTGTGCTGCAGCAGGTATGCAGAGAGGATGCTGGGATTTGAGTGAAATCTGTGGGAGCTGGTTAGTCGAATACATCAGTCATTGTAAGGCTGATATACCAAGTTAATAAAGAAAAAATATCATTAATCTGCATATTGCATATATTGCATATGCATATAGTATTCCCACACCACTTCTAGTGTGGGAAGATGGCGGCGCAAATTCACATTTGTAGCGGCCTCACCCAGTACTGTCCATGCAGTGTCTTTGTCCACGTCAAAGGTTTTGTATTCGTTTGATGTCTGGGAGAGCTGGCACTGGATTAGCTGCAAGAGCTTAGTTTGCTGCGCTGTAGGCCCAGGGACCGTGGCCTTGCCCGGTGCTGCACCCAAGGAGGTAACACCGAGGGCGGTCTGACAGGATGCGGAGGCAAGGCTGGCTAAACTAACTGCTAGCCCATGCAAACCGGCAGTTCCGATAACACCGAGTGCGGTCTGGTGGCGGCCTCACCTGGCGTTGACGGTGGTTTTTTTTGATGTCATCGTGTGGAGTGTGGGGAGGAGTGTCAAGGGTGTCTGGCTGGGAGAGCTGGTGCTGGATTGGCTGGGAGAGCTAGGTCTGCTTTGTCCAGTTGCTACAGGGACCATGGCCCCTGCCTGGAGCTGCACCCAAGGAGGAAGCACGGAGGGCGGTCTGACAAGACACGTAATTGGGGCAGGCTAGGCTAACTGCTAGCCCATGCGGTTTCGACAGTCATCCTGGCTGGTATTCGTTCCCTTGGCCAGTGATTTTTTGTTGTTGTTTAGTTTGGAAATATGTGTTTGTTTGAATATGCGTGTTCTTGCAGTTCTTGAATATGGTTTTGTCTATGTTACACTGCTGTGGGCTGGGGGAAACGACATTTCGTTTCATTACATGTGCACAAGTACATGAGGTGAAATGACAAATAAAGTGTTCTTGATTCCTGATATGTCCAGTTGGACTCCGGCTTGGCCCTCTGTAGGGAAGACTCAGGTATGATACGAACTCTACCTCACAGTACTAACCTCCGTGCTCGGCTTGTTGATGAAGGCTCCGACCTTCCTCGTGAATGTAGTGAGAGATTCTGCTGGATCCGAGGAAGGAGATGCATTTGTCCTCCCCTCATCTCTCCGTCCATCTCTCTGTCCTTCTCTACTCTGAGACAGACCCTCATCATCACCACTGGGGGAAACAGAGAGATATGAGAATATATGCTGCTACATGACAAAACAGAATAACTGAACATCATAGCAAATCCACTTAGTATCCCGCAGGAGTAAAACCCAGTCATACCTGCTGCCAGGGGTGTGGGGGGCGTGTTCTGCTGCCAGATGGGCATCAGCTCCATAAGTGGGTTGGACAGGAACCAATGGAACTCCAATCTCCTTCCCGGCATGCAACATCTGATGAGGGAGAAGCAGGAAGTTCAGGCTAACAGGGATTCTATTTATTAAGTAGTCTGCCAGAGACATCACTGTTGGGAATTCTGTGACTGTGAAAACTACTGTACACTTACTTCTTGGTTTGCTGCGATCGTCAGTGGGCTACTTACTGCCTAATATATCCCACTCCTTGACAAGTGCCATTGTAACGAGACAATCAATGTTATTTACTTACTTGTCAGTGGTTTTAATGTTTTGGCTGATCAGTGTATTTTATATATGTATATAGTATATCTTGATGCATGCTCAATATTCCAGGTAAAGAAATCCCAGAAAGTTGAATCAGTTCATCTGGACCCAACGTTTAGAGGGAGAAATGTTTCACCACTCATCTAAGTGACTTTGTTAGTCTCAGCTGACTGCGGGTATCCCCAACCTTATACACAGCACAGTTGCATTGCGACCGAACCGGCACAGTTGCATCACAACAAACACCAGCGATCGATTTCATATGCAAATTGCCGTGACCATTAATTAGAGTTAAAATGGCCACAGAGGAGTAAAATGCATGTCTTTGATAGTGGGAGGAAACCGGAGCACGTAAAGGAAACCCACATAGACATGGGGAGAACATGCCAACTCCACACAGAAAGGACCTGAGACAGCCTGGCGTTTGAACCCAGGACCTTCTTGCTGTGAAGCAACAGTGCTAACCACTGGGCCACCGTGCCACCCTCAGGCAGAAGCTTGAGAACCGCTGATGTAAAAGAAGAATGAGAAGAAGGGTGGAGGATCAAAGATTTTGTTGCATAGCCTCTGAGATAAGTGTCAACCCAGCCATTGGGGATGCATAAGCCAGTGCATTCTTAGTGCTGTTCCCAAGATAAGATAAATGGGGAGGGTTGGGTCAGGAAGGGCAGGATTAGGAACGAGAATATAAGAGGGACAGCTCAGGTTGGACGGTTTGGAGACAAAGCAAGAGAGGCAAGACTGAGATGGTTTGGGCATGTGTGGAGGAGAGATGCTGGGTATATTGGGAGAACGATGCTGAATATGGAGCTGCCAGGGAAGAGGAGAAGAGGAAGGCCAAAGAGGAGGTTTATGGATGTGGTGAGAGAGGACATGCAGGTGGCTGGTGTGACAGAGGAAGATGCAGAGGAGAGGAAGAGATGGAAACGGATGATCCGCTGTGGTGACCCCTAATGGGAGTTGCTCAAAGTAGTAGTAGCAGTAGTTCATGACTCAAATCATGTATTCACAAATTGCTTTCAAAAAGGTTCAAATAAAACATTGTCCCCAGTGAAGTTATGCTGTAACCATCTCCCGCCAGCTTACAAAATACAGCTTCTTAGAATACATTGAAAAGCAGTAATATGCAAAAGATTGAGCACCCCTGGAAAAATTGCATGTCTATTGCATCGCTAAGGGAAAATACAACCTTTGCAGACATAAACGTGTTTGGCCGTTTATAGACTCTCACACAGACACACACCACACACCAGACACACATTGTGAAAATATGGGAGTAGATTGTTCACCCATGGACGGCCTTTGACAACAGTCACTGGGGGTACAGAGAAAATATAAATCAATTCTTATTACTTTTCCCTACCAGATTTCTCCATTGCAAAACTTGACAAGAGAAAGTCACCATGTTCGCTTATTTTAAAGTCGAGATTCAGCAAAAAATCCAGTTTGTCCAGGGATGCCCAAAGTTTTGCATACCACTGTATTGATTTTGTCTGCTTTGTTTAACTGTGTAGTCTATGTGGCAGTTTGTATGTGTGTGTGGAGTGTTGTGTAGCCGTGTGCAGTCTGTGGATGTGTTGATTTATGTAGCTCTGTGTGTGCGTGTTTGTGTGTGTGTTACCTGGTGTAGATTGGAGGCAGGGTGACAAATCTCAGCAGTTCCTGGCAGAGCTGTAGACTGGTATGACAATCTAGAACTATAAAGCTAGAGCGTGTATGAGAGTGAGAGAAGGCGAGAGAGAGAGAGAGAGAGAGAGAGAGAGAGAGAGAGAGAGAGAGAGAGAGAGAGAGAGAGAGAGAGAGAGAGAGGCAAGACAGAAAGAAGAGACAAAATGTGACAAAGTTTGAGATGGATCAAATGATCAACTGTGGTTAAATGAAGCTGACTAAGGATAACCTGAGACGGTGGGAGATGGTGGGGTTTGCGAGAAGAAAGAAATCAGATGATGTGAATCTGCTGCAGCTCAGCTGCAGCTCAGCTACAGCTCTGCACAACATTCCTACCTTGGACTACACTTTGTGACAGTAGCCTTGGACTACGCTTTGTGACAGCAGCCTGTTGGCTACATAAACTGTTTTAAAGGTGATGTCGCTGTTTGTCTATGAGGTTATCATGGTTTTAACGAATCATTCAGCCCCCACTCTCTCCCTCCATCGTTATGTGAGGCCTCAATTTCTATATTGCTCAAGAAGGGTAAGAACCCCCTTGACTGTGCACCTTACAAACCTATCCCACTACTTAATACTGATGGGAAGATACTGGCTAAAGCCTTAGCTCACTGTTTAGAGACAGTGTTTCCAGTCATAATTTCCCTAGGCCAGTCTGGATGTGTCAAAAACAGTCACTCTTTTTTTAATCTTCGTCATCTTTATTCTATACCTTATGAGTAGGGTGCAGGTTGAGGAGAGTCTGGAGAGGTGGAGGTATGCACTGGAGAGAAGAGGAATGAAAGTCAGAAGGCGCAAGACAGAATACCTATGCGTGAATGAGAGGGAGGACAGCGGAATGTTGATGATGCAAGGAGTAGAGGTGACGAAGGCATATGAGTTTAAATACTTGGGGTCAACTGTTCAAAGTAACGGGGAGTGCAGAAGAGAGGTGAAGAAGAGACTGCAGGCAGGGTGGAGTGGGTGGAGAAGAGTGTCAGGAGTGATTTGCGACAGAAGGGTACCAGCAAGAGCTAAAGGGAAGGTTTACAAGATGGCTGTGAGACCAGCTATGTTATATGGCTTGGAGATGGTGGCACTGACTAAAAGACAGGAGGCGGAGCTGGAGGTGGCAAAGGTGAAGATGCTAAGATTTTCATTTGGAGTAACGAAGAAGGGCAGGATTAGGAATGCTTATATTAGAGGGACTGCTCAAGTTGGATGGTTTGGAGACAAAGCAAGAGAGACAAGATTGAGATGGTTTGGACATGTGCGGAAGAGAGATGTTGGGTATATTGGGAGAAGGATGCTGAATATGGAGCTGCCAGGGAAGAGGAAAAGAGGAAGGCCAAAGAGGAGGTTTATGGATGTGGCGAGGGAGGACATGCAGTTGGCTGGTGTGACAGAGGAAGATGCAGAGCACAGGAAGAGATGGAAACGGATGATCCGCTGTGGTGACCCCTAAATGGGAGCAGCCGAAAGTAGTAGCAGATTCTATGCCTTCTCAGACCCCAGAGGTGGTGCTATCATTTGATGTGGAAAAGGCTTTCAGCTGGGTGGAGTGATTACCTTGTTTTTACTTTGTGAAAATTTGGTTTCGGTGATAATGTTATTTCCTGGGTCAGATTATAGTACTCGTCCCTGAAGGCCTCAATATGTACAAATGACATAATCCTGCTCTTCCAGTTATGCAGAGGAACTTGATAGGGGTGCCCTTTAAGCCCCCTGGTCTTTGCAATAGCAATAGAACCTCTGGCCATGAACCTGTGTAGTGACCACAACATCTGTGGTATTCACAGACACTAGGAACATAAGATATCACTTTTTGCTGATGACCTGTTGGTTTTTGTATCTGACCCCTTAATGGAGATTAAAGGGTCAGATACAATAATGTCAGATCTTGACATTATTGAAGGATTTTGGAAAATTTTCCGGATATAAACTAAATTTACATAAAAGTGAACTAATACCAATTAACTCACGGCAGATAAATTTCCACTTAGCTCCCTTCCATTCAAGATTTCACCTAACAAATTTACTTAACTTGGCATTGTTGTAACACGAAGACATAATGATCTTTTTAATCGTAACTTTCTAACTCTGTTAGGCTGTACTAAACTTGATCTGGAACACTGGTCTGGGCTCCCTCTATCTCTCATAGGTTGTATTAATGCATTTAAAATTAATATCTTACCCAAATTTTTATACCTCTTTCAATCTATACCAGTTTACATTAAAAAGACATTCTTCTCTTCGCTAGATAAATTTATTTCATCATTTATTTGAAATGGAAAAATGCCTCGGATACGCAAAGCGGTCCTTCAGCAACCCCTTGAAGCTGGTGGAATGGCCTTACCAAGTTTTCAGCAATATTACTGGTCGTGTAATGTAAGGGCACTGTCCTTCTGGCAATCTAAGTTCATGGGAACTGAAATTCCATGTTGGTTAGCCTTTGAGATGTCATATGTCTTTGTACTCGCTTCTCTGCTCAGCACTCCCTTGGGCTCATCCTTTATCCAAATTTACTGATAACCCAGTCACATGTGAGTCTATTAAGCTTTGGAAACAATTTAGACAGGCTTTAAAATTTAAACATCTCCCTATTGGTACCCCTATTACAAAAAAAAAAAGAAAAAAAGTTTTTTGTTCCCTCTATTTCTCAATGGAATATTCACTTTGGAGGACCTATTTATTGATGACACTTTTGTGTCTTTTGATCAGCTGTCTGACAATTTTTATTTACCTCGAAGTCACTTTTTCAAATGTTTACAGATTTGTGATTTTACTCGATCTAAATTTAATCGTTTCCCAATTCTGCCTCCAAAGATCCAATTGGCCCACATTCTTGAAATTATTCCTGCTGAAAAAGGGTAGATCGGTAAATTTTATTACACAATTAATACTTTCGTCCAAATAGCCTACCACTTGAACCCCTAAAAAAAAAAATTGATGGGAGGGCGATATGGAAATGTCCGTTCCAGAGCAAACTTGGGATCTAGTAATTAAGAAGACACACTCTATATGCACAAGACATGGCATAATCTAGTTCAAAGTAGTGTACCGCCTTCACCGGTGCAAAGAGAAATTGGTTAAAATTAACCCACATTTAGACCCAACATGTGACAGGTGCAAACAAGCCACTGCCAGTCTCTTACATATACTGCCAGTCTCTTACGTATGTTCTGGTCCAGCCTGAAACTAACTCAGTTCTGGCATTTCATCTTTGAGGCCTTGGCCACTGTTTTACATTTCCCACTTGAACCTTCTCCTCTGAGTGCCATCTTTGAGGTTGTTCCAGCTGGTGCACATTTAAATGCTACTCAGGCAAACCTGATGGCCTACACCACTCTATTAGCTAGGAGATTGATACTGTTCAAATGGAAGGAGGCTTCCCCTCCTACTTTTGCATGTTGGATTGTAGAGGTTATGCAGGCATTAAAATTAGAAAAGATCAGATATACCATGAGAGAACCTATATCCAAATTCCACTCAACATGGAAGCCCTTTATAGACTCAGTTGGTGGCTGGGGTTGATAGGCTTGCAATCTAGATCTCAACCTTCTCTCTTCTATTCTCCTTTTCCTTTTTTCTTATGTATTTACTTCTTTTTTATTAGTTAATTTTCCCCTTTTCTTTTGTTCATTTAATTTAAGGTTGTTATTTGTTTACTTTGTTAGTTTTTGTTATGGGTTAATTTAGTTCATGTTGTTTCGGGTGGCATGCCAGGTGGGGTGGGAGTGGGGTGGGAGTGTGATGGGGGATTTTATATGGGTCTGTCGGGAGGCTGGGTGGACAGTGGTGGGTGTTGTAGTTGTGGGTCCATTGTTTGATTGGTTTGTGTTTGAAAATTGAAAATAAACTTTGTTTAAAAAAAAAGAAAAAGAAAAAAAGAAGATAAAAATCAATTAAAAAAAATCAATCATCAGTGGGGGCAGGGGACACTGGGATGAGGTACTTTTAATGCAATGTGCCTTAAATGGAATAAAAGCCATCAAATTTCTTCAGACATTTAATGAATGAGTAAATGAGTAAAAAATATTGATATGGCAGTGGTTTGAAAACTTACATAGTGGGAATACATGCTATGTTTATACACATGCAATAAAAAAATTAGAGTTGAAGGGGGTAAAAAGTAAAACGGGTGTAGAGAGCAGCAATGATTTGAATGAACATGTTTCTGTTGTCAGGGACACGATTAAAGATGGTGCCAGGAGTAATCTGGGATAAAAAGGCTTCCACTAGGGGTGCTAAACTGGAATGATAATATTTCACTGAGTGCAACTGTAAAGACGGACATTTATCAAGGCTTCTTGGACGTGAATGGTCTTTTGTTGGTCAGCAGTTAAAGTAAATGGTGACATTTATGTGGTGATTTGATCGACATGTAGCCAAACTTGAATTTGAAACTAAAAAAACGGCAGGGGGTAAAGAAATACAGGGCAAACTTCCATGTTATTTCAAATCATTTTCACACAACAAAAAGTTCTCTTTATATCTGTCCAAGCCCATGCAAGCTCATCCACATTTTCTAAATCTTTGAACGTAGGAAACCAGACGAGTGTAACCAGACCTAGTTAACATTCGGCTCTGAGATGAGACGCTGAGATGTTTTCACATTTGAATTTGACTGCATTCTTCTGCTACATTTATACCATTTGATTCTGTACTGCCCCTGTAATGGTCTGGCGGCCTGTCCAGGGTGTCTCCCCGCCTACTACCCAATGGCTGCTGGGACAGGCTCCAGCATCCCCGTGACCCTGAGAGCAGGATAAGCAGTTCGGATAATGGACGGATGGATGATTCTGTACTATGACCAAGACAGCATGGCATCATCACGAGGTAGACTCACTCCCCACATATTCTTTAGAAACTTTTTTTCTCCCTTTTTCTCCCCAATTATACCTGGCCAATTATCCCACTCTTCCAAGCCGTCCTGGTCGGTGCTCCGCCCCCTCTGCCGATCCGGGGAGGGCTGCAGACTACCACATGCCTCCTCCCATACATGTGGAGTCACCAGCCACGTTTCACCTGACAGTGAGGAGTTTCACCAGGGGGACGTAGCACGTGGGAAGATCACGCTATTCCCCCCAGTTCCTCCTCCCCCCTGAACGGGCACCCTGACTGACCAGAGGAGGCGCTAGTGCAGCAACCAGGACACATACCCACATCCAGTTTCCCACCCGCGGACACAGCCAATTGTGTCTGTAGGGACGCCTGACCAAGCCGGAGGTAACACGGGGATTCGAACCGGCATCCCCGTGTTGGTAGACAACAGAATAGACCACTACATCACCCGGATGCCCTGACACTAGGAACTATGATTTGATCACAGAAAACTACACTGAAAGAAAGTGAATTTGCTAAGAAGTGACTCATTTGTATATTACTAAAATACGTCTTGATTTAACCACAGAACTCTCCTGCTTTTAATAAAATGCCACGATTCTCCACTCATCCAATCAGCCGCGGCCACCCAGCTCACACTGACCACAACTTAATCATCTATATCCACCCCACTGTTACACAGTGGACATGTTGCACAGGGGACAGCTGGATGTGAAGCCTCATTATTCTCACTTAATTATGAGTTTTAGAAAATGGGAACTAGCTTGCAAATGTGACTGACACACATACACAGTGCCAACACATGCCACAAAGCATGCCGGGTCTAACAAACTGTACACACATATGCAATCTCTCAAAAGCACGCACGCACACACACACACACACACACACACACACACACACACGCGTGCAGAGTGGCAGACTGTAGACTCACAGTGTGAGTGACAAGTCCAGGAACAAATGGGAGCTGTAGCCCATCTAAGTGGAGAGGCTTGGCCAGTTTAGACGGGGACGGACTCAGTGTACACACACACTGAGACAAGGGAGAGACACGCACACATGCACGCACACGCACACACACACACACACACAAACACATAAAAATACAATAGAGACCACGAACAAAACAACGATACACACAAATGCACAGACAGACACAGAAAGAGAGAAGAGCAGAAAAGTGACACATGAATGGAAAGAACGTAAAAAGTAATCAGGGAATGAAGAGTGAGAATCTCTTTAAAGGACTGCCACTTTTGGGGGTCTGTGCTGTTTTCGGGGGTCTAGGTGACATAGCAGCGCGAGCAGCCAGTGCTAACATGGAAGTGAGCAGGGCGGTGGTCCCATCCTTTGAAAAAAGCAAATGATGTTCTTCTAAAGACTCCAAAGCAACATGCATAATGTTTATTACTGGGTTGTACAACTTCATATCAGAAGATGATTCAAGCTTATTCTGCTTTTTCATGATTTGTACGCCTCACGTGGAGGTTGGTGCAAAGTGCAGGGAAAACATGACCGTTTTAATCTCAAATAAAGCCTCAAAAGTTGTTCTGATCAAACATACAAGCCAAGAATATACATATCAGGGATGCGTGTTGCTTTGGACTTGCAGTGGTTCCCAAACTTTTTCTACAGGGCCCCCTTTGGTAGATAGAACATTTTTCAAGGCCCCATCTACATGCACACACATGAAAACACTCCTAGTGCAAACTCCTGCAGAATGTATTTGAAACAGTCTGTGATTAATGCAGGACTGGAACTCCGGTGTGTGAAATCTTACTGAAAAAATAAATAAGGAACAAGTCACGTTCACACTGGACATACTGCAGCACGTATGTTGTACATTTTACCTGTATCTTTACTTTTAATTAGCCTTTCTTCCTGTGTTTTACAGCAGTTGGCATCCATAAATGGTGCATTACTGCCATCTGCAGGATGGCAATAATGCAATATTTTTATAACTGGCCAAACGCCTCCCCCGAGTTTGGGAACCACTGTTTGGAGTCACAGGAAGTCCATTTTGCAGCTTTTTTAGATGGGATTGCTGCCACCTTTGCTTCTGCATGCTGACTGCATGTTCGTAATTATGCTCAGTCTATGCACAGAACACAGGGATGGGCAACATGGTCCAGAAAGGGCCGGTGTGGGTGCAGGTCTTTGTTCCAACCAAGCAGTTACACACCTGAGTCTACAAATCAAGGTCCTTAGCGAAGACTATTGGTTGACTAAGAGAATCAGGTGTGTAACTGCTTGGTTGGAACAACAACCTGCACCCACATCGGCCCTTTCTGGATGATGTTGCCCACCCCCTGGAGCAATGTAGTATGTCCCCCCTTAGACCCTAGAAAGTAGCCAGAGAAACCCAAAAAGTGAACAAGCCCATTAATCGTTTCAATTAAAACGTCTCAGTTCCGTTACCTGAGAAGGTGGAGAGGTGGAAAAGGAGGTGGTGCAGACCTCCTGGGAATCCTCAACTCCTGCAAATGCTCCTCTGTCCTCATCACCTGAGGCTCTGGACACACACACACACACACACACACACACACACACACACACACACACACACACACACACACACACACACACACACACACACACAAAAATTTGAAACCGTCTTTCGTTACAAAGACAAAATGTATGATGCACTAATCAACCTGCCTAACAAAGTGCTCGCAATTCAGTCCTGACACTGTCCTGTCTATGCCCAGCTATAAGCTTCCATCTGCAAGCCAGGGATGTGTGGTAATATTTACAAGTGTGCAGACTGCAGAGTCCTCCACTCCTGCCATTCAACTTGTAATGAGCATTTTCACACTCTACTACTACTACTACTACTACTACTACTTTCGGCTGCTCCCGTTAGGGGGCGCCACAGCGGATCATCCGTTTCCATCTCTTCCTGTCCTCTGCATCTTCCTGTCACACCAGCCACCTGCATGTCTTTCCTCACCACATCCATAAACCTCCTCTTTGGCCTTCCTCTTTTCCTCTTCCCTAGCAGCTCCATATTCAGCATCCTTCTCCCAGTATACCCAGCATCTCTCCTCCACACATGTCCAAACCATCTCAGTCTTGCCTCTCTTGCTTTGTGTCCAAACCGTCCAACCTGAGCGGTCCCTCTAATATACTCGTTCCTAATCCTGTCCTTCTTCATCACTCCCAGTGAAAATCTTATCATCTTCACCTCTGCCACCTCCTGCTCCACCTCCTGTCTTTTCATCAGTGCCGCTGTCTCCAAACCATACAACATAGCTGGTCTCACTACCATCTTGTAAACCTTCCCTTTAACTCTTGCTGGTACCCTTCTGTCACAAATCACTCCTGATACTCTTCTCCACCCACTCCACCCTGCCTGCACTCTCTTCTTCACCTCTCTTCTGCACTCCCCATTACTTTGAACAGTTGACCCCAAGTATTTAAACTCATATACCTTCGTCACCTCTACTCCTTGCATCCTCACCATTCCACTGTCCTCCCTCTCATTCACGCATAGGTATTCTGTCTTGCTCCTACTGACTTTCATTCCTCTTCTCTCCGGTCCATACCTCCACCTCTCCAGGCTCTCCTCCACCTGCACCCTACTCTCACTACAGATCACAATGTCATTTGCAAACATCATACCCCACGGAGACTCCTGCCTGATCTTGTCCGTCAACCTGTCCATCACCATTGCAAACAAGAAAGGGCTCAGAGCCGATCCTTGATGTAATCCCACCCCCACCTTGAACCCATCTGTCATTCCAACCACACACCTCACCACTGTCACACTTCCCTCATACATATCCTGCACCACTCCTACATACTTCTCTGCCACTCCCGACTTCCTCATATACACACACCTCCTCTCTCGGCACCCTGTCGTATGCTTTCTCTAAATCCACAAAGACACAATGTAACTTCTTCTGGCCTTCTCTATACACCTCTGTAGTTGCTATAGTTCTGCACATCACCCTTGTTCTTGAATATTGGTACCAGTATGCTTCTTCTCCACTCCTCAGGCATCCTCTCGCTTTCCAAGATTGTGCAAAACAATCTAGTTAAAAACCCCACTGCCATCTTCCTAAACATCTCCATGCCTCCACAGGTACGTTAACAGGACCAACTGCCTTTCCACTCTTGATCCTCTTCATAGCTTCCCTCACTTCCTCCTTGCTAATCCACTGCACTTCCTGATTCACTATCCCCACATCATCCAACCTTCTCTCGCTCTAATTTTCTTCAATCATCAGCCCCTCAACGTACTCCTTTCTGCGGATCATAAATAAGATTTTCAGGGACTTCCGGTTGGACGATGTAGTGGAAAGACGTACGGCGTTCGCCTCTCATACAATTTCAGCGATTTTTATTAATTACGGCTATATTTAAAGTCTACCTTTAGTGCAACGGTTTGATTCAATCAGCTAATTTGCATCAAAATGACCACATCAAACCGAGCGAGCGGAAAAAGTCAGGCACAGCGGACGTCTTTGTTCTCCAAAGACGAGGCTAACAATAGCAAGAAGGTGACCGGGCCCCCGTCTCACGCTGGAGACGCTGATCATTGAGCTGGAAAAGTCAAGGAAAAGCAGGACTGCTGAACTCACAGCCTCATTTCATTTTTAACATGTGCCTGCACATTGTTTTTAATGACAATACATTGAATTGAATTGAAAGATGAACGAGGCTCTCGCCCCGATTCGTTCCGTTCTTGAGTCCATTACCACAACCGTGACCAAGTACACCTCTACTATATCAGAGATGGAAACTTCCCTCTCAACTCACTCGGACAACATTACGAGCCTGGAGCAAGAAGTCGTGCAGCTGCGGTCTAAGGTGGCTTCGATGACAGAAGAGCAAACTACACTTCAAGCGGCTGTGGAGGATCTGATTTGTCGTTCAAAGCGTCAGAACTTAAGAGTTATTGGTCTACCCGAGGGTATTGAAGGCAAGGATTCCAGAAAATTCATGGCAGATTTATTCAAGGAAGTCGTTGGGAGCGCTGCCAGAATCCGGCCCTGATCTTGACCGAAGCCTTGCCAAGGGCCTCGCCCTGTGATAGTGCGCTTTCATTGATACACTGACAAGGACAGAGTGCTGCAATGGGCAAAGGAACACCGCGATATGGTCTATCGAGGCCACAACATCAAGTTTTATGAGGACTTCAGCGCTACGGTGACAAGGAAGCGAACCGCTTTTAACGCGGTGAAATCCTCGCTCTTTCAGAAAGGCGTACGTTTTGGCATGCTATACCCTGCCCGACTGCGCGTCACCTTCAACGGATCATTTCTTTGACTCCCCGGAGCAAGCTGAGCAGTTCTACCAAAAACGCATACATAACTCGTGTACGACTGAAGCTAAGTAAGCGTCATGGCCACGGATTTACTATATATGGGTCTTTGTTTTATCTCTCCTTGCTGGTAAGACACGAATATAATGCTAAACAGGCCGAGGAAGTTAGTTCTACTTTGCCTCTTAGGTGAATATGAGCAGTAATCTAAGTCATGCACTGTTTGAATTACATGTTATATATGACAGTGTTTTATTCTCCTTGCTTTATCATCATCTCTATTGTTTTATATCTCTGACATTCTTGACCTGAGGCTTTGCTTAAATTACGCAGCCTTTGTGCTGCTTACAAGGGTTAAACTTACTTCTGCTTCCATCTAGCCTGCACAGCCCATCCAAGGCGTTAGCTGTTTTCTGCGTTGTTGCATTTCCGCATTGTTTCATATGAAATTGTCTATGTAAGGTGTGTGTATGTGGCTATGCGGGCTACTGAAATCCATCGCTTTCTTTGCGTGAACTGTAGCACCCCTAGTGGGCTAATTTAATTTAATTCATTTTATTATTTTTTTTATTCTCAATTTTTCTTCAACAAGTTCCAGTTGTTAATTGCTATTATTTTGAAGTGTTCTGCTACTTTTACTACGGGCAATTTAGCCTGAGTATATATCTAGTCTGATACAGAGGTAGCCCCTGAGCTGTTTCATACTAACAACTTGCACTGTTTTTTGTCTCTTCATTGATTTTTTTTCTTTTTCTCTTCTCTATTTTGATTTTATTTTTTCTCTCTTCTTTCTATCCCAAAACATTATCAGTTCGGCTGGCCTGCTATCTCTGTCTGCTCTTCAATTCCTGTTACAGTGTCTCTATTTAACCGTTAAAAGTGTTCATATATTCTGGACTGTCAAGAGGCGAAATCCGCTGCATAGCAAATCGGTTGTGTACTATCCTATCCTGCAACTCGTCTTGTTCTGTTATGGCGAGCTTAGGAAATGATTTGTTGATTGATTTCAAATTAATTCACTGTGTAAATTTATGTTTTTGGGGGAGAATATTGATTACTACAATGCACTGGGAGGTTTTTCATGTTTTTTATCCTATGTTAATATCCCTAGGATAGTTCCAGGATGGTCACCTCGTTTCTCCTTCTATCTTAAACGCTTTAGATGTGATCAATGGCTAATCCAAATACACCTCAGAGAGGAACAGATGGGTCTTCTATTAGGCTGGTGAGTTGGAATGTCCGTGGATTGGGGGGGGCCAGTAAAGCGAGCCAGAGTGTTTTCACACCTTAAAGGGCTTAACACTGACATCGCTTTCCTTCAAGAGACTCATGCGTGTAAGTGATCATAACAGAATGCGTAAACCCTGGATTGGGCAAATATTCTATTCAGCTCTTAACATTAAATCCAGGGGCGCTGCTATTTTGATTAACAAACGTGTCCAGTTCTCCCCCACACAGATTATTTCTGACCCCGGAGGGCGTTATATCATAGTAAGTGGTACATTATATCAGACTTCAGTGGTGTTGGCAAGCGTTTATGCCCCTAACTGGGACAACCCACATTTTATGACCTCCCTTTTTTCCAATATTCCAAATCTGGATACCCACCATCTTATTTTAGGGGGGGGACATGAATTTAGGGATAGACCCTAAACCTAACCGATCACACCCTCCGCCATGTCAAAGACACTGTCATCCCTCATGCGTCAGTTGGGCTGCATAGATCCCTGGAGTTTTTTTCACCCGGTCACAAAGGAATTCTCCTATATCTCGAAGGTACACCAAGCGTATTCTCGTATTGACTATTTTTGTATAGACAGGGCTCTTCTCTCTGCTGTGAAATCTACTGAGTATTCTGCTATTGTTATTTCCGATCATGCTCCGCTTATTTTGGATTTAGCACTCGCGCCCAACACTAAGAGCCAATGGAGATACGATACAGGTCTACTAGCTAGTGAGGAGTTCTGTGACTTTATCTCAAAAAGAATCAGCGCCTTCCTTGAGATTAACAAGACTGAGTCAACTTCACCCTCTTTATTATGGGAAACTTTAAAGTCTACCTTTAGTGCAATTTGGAAACAATTTAGGCAACATTTCAAACTTTCTGCCCCCACTCCATGCAGCCCCATTTGTAATAACCACTTGTTTCCTCCCTCTAATTTAGATACAGCTTTCAGTCTGTGGAGAGAGAGAGGCCTGGCCCATTTCTCAGATTTATATTTAAAGGGCTCATTCAAGACTTTTAATGATCTCTGTTTAAAGTACAATTTACCTCAATCTCATTTGTTCCGGTATCTTCAAGCTCGTAATTACGCTCGCACACATTTGACATCTTTCCCTCAGCTTCCAGTAGGCTCTCTTGTCTCTAAGGTGCTTTCTCTCCCCAGGGCACATGGCAGGATCTCAGTTTTATATGACCTTATATCATCCTCGGATTTGACTTCTCTAGCAGGGGTTAGGGGAAGTTGGGAACAGGAGCTAGAACTTTATGTGACAGATGAATGGTGGGACAGGGCACTAGCCAGGGTCAACTCTACATCCTCATGTTCCCGTTTAAGTTTAATTCAGTTTAAGGTCTTGCATAGGGTTCATTTTACAAAAGCTAAGCTTTGTCGGTTGTTCCCAGGCGTGAGTGATACCTGCGATAGATGTGGCTCATCACCGGCGGATCATAGTCATGTTTTTCTCCTGTCCAAAATTAGTTGAGTTCTGGTCCCTTTTCTTTAAGATGATAGGAGAAGCCCTCAAAATTACACTGGATCCCTGCCCCTTGATAGCCACCTTTGGGGTACGCCCTATGCCAACCAGTCTTACCAAGGAAAATTCTGATGTTGTTGCCTTTGCCTCACTCATTGCCCGTAGACGCATTGTTACAGTGGAAAAGCCCAAATCCACTTTCCGCTACCTCCTGGTTAAAGGATTTAATGTCATCTCTCCCATTAGAGAAGGTGAAGTATTCTTTAAGAGGCTCAACTGCTAAGTTCTACAAAAAATGGCAGCCCATTATCTCATATGTAAATTCTCTTACCTCTCTGGACCTCAACTGATTATCAATGAATCCATTCCTTGGGGTGGGCATCTCGAGCATCCTTTCTATTGCACTGACCTCCCTACTTTATTTTATTTAATTTTATCAACTCCCTGTGTGTGTGTGTGTGTGTGTGTGTGTGTGTGTGTGTGTGTGTGTGTGTATCTTATTTACTTACTCAGTTCTGTATGTGTATTATTTTTTTTTCTTGCCTGTTTTCTTTAAGAATTTGGGATGGGTGGGGGGTTGGAACAAGGTGTTATTGTAGTTCTCTGTTCTAACATACCAAAAAAAAAGGGGGGAAATGTTGTGAAACACTGATCTGTTCTTTGTGTCTAACATGTATGTAACACTGGTTTCCAAAAAAAAAAAAAAGTTTCGATCACGGGACTGCCAGGGGTCCCAAGTCAGGAGACCTTGACGGACCTAGAAGTGGAATAGAGGGTTAAAAGGAAAGTAAAACCCTTACTTTGATGAAAAAAAACAAAACAATTTCAGACTGTCTGTGAATGTTCTCATTCATCCAGGTCATGGTTATCCAAAGGAATTAAATCGAGTGCAACTGGACTTGGTATATATATATATATATATATATATAATTCCTTTGGATTTTCAGACTAATTATCGAAAATTCTTCTCTTTATTCAGGTTTTGATCTCATCTCATCATCAGCCACTTATCCGGGGTCAGGCTGTGGTGGCAGCTAGCTAAGTAGGGCACTCCAGATGTCCCTCTCCCCAGCAACGCCCTTCAGCTCCTCCTGGGGGATCTCAAGACATTCCCAGGCCAGATTGGACATGTAGTCCCTCCAATGAGTTCTGGGTCTACCCCGGGGTCTCCTCCCAGTTGGACGTGCCCAAAAAACCTCCAAAGGAAGGCACCCAGGAGGCATCCTAATCAGATGCCTGAACCACCTCAACTGGCTCCTTTCGATGCAAAGGAGTAGTGGCTCTACTTCGAGCTCCCTCCGGTTGTCCGAGCTCCTCACCCTATCTCTAAGGCTGAGTCCAGACACCCTACGGAGGAAACTCATTTCAGCTGCTTGTATCCGCGATCTCACCCTGTCAGTCACTACCCAAAACTCATGACCATAGTTGAGGGTTGGAACGAAGACTGACTGGCAAATTGAGAGCTGGTCTGGTACAACGTCCGCATTACTGCTGATGCTGAATCAATCCATCTGTTACCCTGCCGCTCCATCCTACCCTCACTCATGAACAAGACCCCGAGACACTTGAACTCCTTCACTTGAGGCAACAACTCATCCCCAACCCGGAGGGAGCAAGCCACCATTTTCCGGTACAGAACCATATATTCAGATTTTCATTTCATATATTCAGATTTCATTCCATGTATTTGGGTATTCATAGAACCCCCTTTGTCTCATGAATCTTGAACTACCACGCTGTGGCGTGCACACAGATTACCTGTAGTTGCAGGGGTGGCCCATGTTGGGAGCCAGCTGGTTGCCGTATGGATGATCCAAGAAGTGGTCAACAATAATGCCCATGATGGGAGCCGTGCACTCAAACTGTCTGAAGAAAGAAGACGATAATTAGAGGAAAGAAAAGTGGAAGAGAATGACTAGAGAGCAGAAATAAGAGAAAAGAGAGAGGAGACAATTAAAGTCAGGAGGGGGAACAAAGAGGAAAAATATTTAAATGTAAAAGTCAAGAGACATATCTGGCCAGCCTGTTGACCTTTCAACAGTTACTAGTTTGGCAAATAAGAATCCCCCTCCCCTTTTCTCCCAATTGTATCCAGCCAATTACTCCGCTCTTCTGAGCCATCCTGGTCGCTGCTCCACCCCCTCTGCCGATCCAGGGAGGGCTGCAGACTACCACATGCCTCCTCCCATACATGTGGAGTCGCCAGATGCTTCCTTTCACCTGACAGTGAGGCGTTTCACCAGGGGGACGTAGCGCATGGGAGGATCACGCTATTCCCCCAGTTCCCCCTCCCCCCTGAACAGGCGTCCCGACCGACCAGAGGAGGCGCTAGTGCAGTGACCAGGACACATAACCACATCCGGCTTCCCACCCGCAGACACGGCCAATTGTGTCTGTAGGGACACCCGACCAAGCCGGAGGTAACACGGGGATTTGAACCGGCAATCCCCGTGTTGGTAGACAATGGAATAGTCTGACGGTAAGTCAGGCTATTATTGACAGTGATCAGTAACACCAAATAACAGCAAACTTGTATGTCAGTTACCTGTTGGATATGAATGCCAGGTTGGTGCGGTAGGCACAGGACAGGATGATGGTGCCGACAGGGGTGGCGACTACACCCACACGCACCGTCTGGAACCCTGAACAGCAAACAGACAACTCTGAACCCTCAACACTTCTACAGCAGAGGTTGCAATGGAAAATGGATGAAGATAATCCAGAACAATCCGGAACCAAGTTTATGATACAACTAATGAGAAGCTACATACCTTCTCCCAGTCCACTCAGCTGGACCTCCCCAAAGTAGATCCTGAAGACAAGACAAAATGACAAATACAGAGAAAGATGAGCTTTTTTTTTCTTTACTAGTTGGTCCTCTGTGATGGCTATAAGTAAAACAAGGAAGTAGACTATTTTCACTCCCTAATTTTAAACATCAGGACATAACTAGCCTTTATCTGTGCTTTACCTAGTTGTTACAGCAGGTAAGTCTAAACTCATGTGATTCAAAACACTAACTAGATCCTATCTCTTTGTCCTTATTGTCTTTCTTCTTCTTTCAGCTGCTCCCGTTAGGGAGCGACACAGCAGATCATCTGTCTCCATCTCTTCTTGTCCTCTGCATCTCCCTCTGTCCTGCCAGCCACCTGCATTTCCTCCCTCACCACATCCATAAACCTCCTCTTTGGCCTTCCTCTTCTCTTCCCTGGCAGCTCCATATTCAGCATCCTTCTCCCAACATACCCAGT
Source organism: Lampris incognitus (assembly GCF_029633865.1). Lineage (NCBI taxonomy): Eukaryota > Metazoa > Chordata > Actinopteri > Lampriformes > Lampridae > Lampris > Lampris incognitus. The sequence goes on along the minus strand of NC_079231.1, from coordinate 24,329,443 downwards.
ATCTCTCCTCCACACATGTCCAAACCATCTCAATCTTGTCTCTCTTAATGTTTTTTTTTGTGGACCCCCCCCCCCCCCGCCCTTTTCTCCCCAATTGTATCTGGCCAATTACTCCACTCTTCTGAGCTGTCCTGGTCACTGCTCCAACCCCTCTGCAAATCCGGGGAGGGCTGCAGACTACGACATGCCTCCTCTGATATATGTGGAGTCACCAGCTGCTTCTTTTCACCTGATGGTGAGGAGTTTCGCCAGGGGGATGTAGCACGTGGGAGGATCACGCTATTCCCTCCAGTTCCCCCGACCAACCGACCAGAGGAGGCGCTAGTGCAGCGACCAGGACACATACCCACATCTGGCTTCCCACCCGCAGACACGGCCAGTTGTGTCTATAGGGACGCCCCACTAAGCCGGAGGTAACACAGGGATTCAAACCAGCGATCCCCGTGTGGGTAGGCAACAGAATAGACTGCTATGCTACCTAGCATGCTACCTAGACACGCTGGGCTCCAATCATTTTCACTCAGTTACAGACAATAGCATTAGAACCCACATTTCAGTATTGATTTCCGCCTCAATAATCAAGAAACCATCAAGACAGTAAAGCCAGTAAGACGGAGAGAGTGCAGACATGTTGGTGTGTGCATGTGTGTGTGTGTGTGTGTGTATTCTGATAGACAGCCATGAAAGTAAACCTTATATACCTGTATAATATGACATAGTCGTGTCCTTGCTTCCTTGACAGCTTATACGCAGGCGTAACTCTGGTGATGGCCAATAATGACTTCAGCAGGAGAGACAGACGGTTGTAGACGGTATAGGACACCTTAATGTCTTTATCACACCTACACACGGTCAAGTCAGACAACACATGAATTAGTAATATTAAAACCTGACTGAAAGACGAATCAACACAGTCAGGTGACAAGCAGGTCCCGTTGGTTCTGAAGAGGAAGCACACATTGCAACCACCAAGATGGGATAACCGTTAAGTAGAAGCTGGAAGAATATTGGGATTCCGACTACAAACTGGCTCAAACCAAAACACAGACTGCAGCGGGGGTAAGGTGCAACCAAGAGCGATTTGGATTCCCTTCCCCCTTTTCTCCCCAATTGCATCCGGCCAATTACCTCACTCTTCCGAGCATCGCGGTCGCTGATCCGGGGAGGGCTGCATACTACCACATGCCTCCTCCCATACATGTGGAGTCACCAGCCGCTTTTCACCTGACAGTGAGGAGTTTCATCAGGGGGACGTAGCGTAAGGGAGGATCATGCTATTCCCCCCAGTTCCCCCTCTCCCCTGAACAGGCACCCCGACTGACCAGAGGAGGCGCTAGTGCAGCAACCAGGACACGTACCTATATCTAGCTCCCCACCCGCAGACACGGTCAATTGGGTCTGTAGGGATGCGCGACCAAGCCGGAGGTAACACGGGGATTCGAACCGGGATCACCTTGTTGGTAGGAAACGGAGCAGACCGCTATGCTACCCGGACGCTCTGGGAGCCTTTACTCATGGATACTTCAGCTTGCTGTCTTGGAAGGTTTAGCCAAGACACTCCTGTCAAACCAACCACTGACCACTGCCCCGCCCAGCTGTCTATACTGTTAACTGAAACAACTGACAGTGGCCATAGTGCGATAGAGTCAAATAGAAAAAAAAAACAAAAGATTAAACACAGGTATGTAAAGATGAATAAAATTACAATGCTGTCAGATCAGCCAACTGAAAAGCTACTCGTGAGGGCCACTGTATACGGCATTAGTAAACTAGTCGACAAGCCAGCCCAGTCTTCCAAATGAAAACAACCAGTAACACATCTGAACATTCAAAATCCCATGTCTTCCAGTGATGCACATCCATAGTAAAAACAGGCCACTCGCCTCTCGTTCATCTCAAGGCACCATGTCTCCAACTCCATCGAGTCACCCTGAGAAAGAGCGGGAGATGGAAATAAAGAAATACAATCATCACGTATGTTAACTTTTTTTTTAATCCATGGGATTGGATGAGCAGTTTGCTGACTGACTTTAGCGCCATCTGAAGCCAGAAATTACCTCTGACGTCTTGAGGGAGATTTCCACGCACATGGCCCTTCCAATACCCGGGAGCTGGCCAGCCAGAGCCTTTTTGGCCTCATGGGTAACCTCTGGGATGTCCTTAATGGCCAAATTGAACTGGAGAAAAACACACAGGAACAGTCATTTGGAGGGCAAGAAAGACTGAGTGATAGTCGGTTGAATGGAGAGATAGGTGATGAAGAGCTCATTCCATTATCGGCTTCGTGAATGGCCAGATTAAGTATACAGGGGTTGGGATTTGTTGGATTTGATCAAATTTCTTATTCATTCCCACTTAACCACATCACACAGACCAGTAAAACAAAACCTGCAAAGGGAAGGAATCAGGAAAGTATCCTACCCAGTCTGAGCCGGTGGGTGATGAAGAGGAGCGGGTGCTTATCTTCTCTCCAAGACGAGCTTGAACTATCACCTGGACAGTCTGCATTCATACACAGGAAGGAAATACATACAATCCATCAGCAATCCATGAGGAAATAATCAACACAACCGCCACAACACAAAAACAGACACGGCGAAGTGGTTAGCGCCGTCGCCTCACAGCAAGAAGGTCCTGGGTTTGAACCCCGTGGTTGTCCAACCTTGGGGGTCCTCCCAGGTCGTCCTCTGTGTGGAGTTTGCATGTTCTCCCCATGTCTGTGGTGGGTTTTCTCCAGGTGCTCCGGTTTCCCCCACCATCAAAAAGACATGCATGTTAGGGTTAATACTCCTGTCTGTGCCCCTGAGCAAGACATGGCAAGACGAACTGGAGATGGTCCCTGGGTGCTGCATGGCGGCTGCCCACTGCTCCTAGCTACACAGCTAGGATGGGTTACATGCAGAGAGGAATTTCCCTACGGGGATCAATAAAGTATATCAAAATTAAAAAACAAAACAACAAATACTGTCCAAGGAGTTGAATCAAGTGCAACTGGACTTGGTATATATCTGTGAAGACGTTTCGCCTCTCATCCAAGAGGCTTCCTCAGTTCGTCCCTTTCTGACTAGACCAAGCTAGTCTGACTGGCTGGTGATGAGACTCAGAATTTATCCTCTTTGGAGTCGTTATCAGAGCTATAGATGTCCATGGCTCTTTGTGTTCGGATGTTTTCCAATGCCCGTCGCTATGAGAACATTCACAGATAACAAATACTGTGTCTAAGTCGACCATCACCTGAACTATAAAAGGACAGTGGATTCAGCCAGTGCCCGTTAGCGCCATTATCAATACCAGCTTTTTAAAAAACAAGGGAAAGGGTCAAAAATACAATGCCATGAGTCAGGTGTTGTTATTAACAGTTCAAATCAATGGGCTTGAACAACCACAGGGCGACTTCTGGGGCGAGGCTCCACAAGCCCATCACAGGGTAATGGGAGTACCAGCAATGACAATAATCACACCAGCTGGTAACAATGAGAGCAACCATTCGGCGTATCCCAACAGACCAAATTAACACAAGCACAATATGCACAAGATTGCACAATAATCCAGGCTCTGTGAAAACAGAAAAACACAAAGAAATAACACACACAGGAGATTCCTCACATAGATTTCCAGATAGCATCAAGTTACAAAAAACCACGAGTGTGTGTGTGGAGGAGCATGTGGACACAAGTCCATAAACTGAACTGAGAAAACGAGTCCATCCATCCATCATCCAAACCACTCATCCTGCTCTCAGGTTCGCGGGGATGCTGGAGCCTATCCCAGCAGTCACTGGGTGGCAGCCGGGGAGACACCCAGGACAGCCCACCAGGCCAACACACACACACACCGAGGGACAATTTAGCATGGCCAATTCACCTGACCTACATGTCTGGACTGTGGGAGGAAACCTGAGCCCCTGAGGAAACCCACGCAGACACGAGGAGAACATGCAAACTCCACACAGACGACGACCCGGGACGACCCCCAAGGTTGCTGTGAGGCGACCACTGCGCCGCTAGAAAACGAGTCCTTCGTTCAAACTCGATGATAGGTGGTAAACAGTCTGAGGCTGTGAGAAGAGAACCTTGCCTGTGCAGAGGAGCTGGTCATCACGTGTGTGGTGGCAATAAGAAACACAAAAATACGAATTACGTCCCTCTTACCTTCAAGGCAAAGAACTTAATAAACTTGTCCAAGTCTTTTTTATCCTGGGGACTCAGGTCGCTGTCCATGTTGTCAGAGGCCTGTGATCGAACAAAGCAACAAAACAACTGATCATGGTTTTAAAGAAAAACATCACAAATATGAAAAGATTTATTTAACTGACTGGGGAGCTATTAAGGATGGGAATCTTTGGGAATCTCACAATTCAATTTCGATTCTTAGGGTCACAATTAAATTCAAAATCAATTGTCGGGTGTCCGGGTAGCATGGCGGTCTATTACGATGCCTACCAGACAATATGTCCCAAGTCAACTGGGATGGTGTTGAACCCACACAGACTAACTGTGGCTCTATAAGTATGTCACTTTCACCCAATGCAAGCGTTATTTTTCCTGTTTTTTTTTTACCCATGCACCATGACTTCACTGCACAACTGTACTTCTTATTTATTACAGTCTACCACCATGCAACAAAGTGCAAGTTGATCAGACCACCATTGTTAGGAATTAGTCAAGCAAAACACAAACAAGAGTGCAATGATTCTGTTGCCATATCTTAACATATGCTTCATGCACTTGCTATGTTGTCTATTGTCTTGCTGTGGTACAAAAGTTCCCGTGGCAATCAATAACGTTGCTATCAATATATCTGTTTACGTCTACCTATCATCTATCCATCCATCCATCCATCCATCCATCCATCCATTCATCTCCCAATATACTAATCTATCTATCTATCTAACGATCTAGATACTTATCTATTTCTGTCTGTCTATCCATTTATCTGTCCATTCATCTACGAATATATCTATAGGTCTGTCTATCTATCCGTCCATCCAGCTATCTACATATACTTATCTATCTACCTGTATACCTATGTATGTATCTATCAATATCTATGTCTATCTATGCATCTACCTATATACTTATCTACCTACCTACCTAGCTACCTATCTATCTATCTATATGCCTGCCTGTCTGTCGATCCATCTACCTATCAATCAAACAATGTATCTACCTATTTATCTACGATTACTTCACAAGCAGTCGGTCCAGCGTCATCGAAGACCACAGGGGACAGTAGCAATACATTCATCAAGGTAGGAAGACATGTTTTTTTAAATCATTACAGCTAATTCTAGCTAGTTATCTAACATGCTACCATGTAGGTTATATCCAACCTTCTACAGACCTGACGATCCCGCCGGTATCTAACATGGTCACAACTACAAAGAAGCCAACACGGCGAAGCCGCGTTTATTTGCTGTGACGACATGACTTAAACGTTAACGTTATAACGCCTAGCTACGCGGAGCCGCCTCTCTGGCGCTAGCATTAGCCAGATAGCCAGATAGCCAGCCACGACGTACTTACAGTTCATCACAGAGCGGCGAATCGTCGAGATGGCTCGTCCCCCGCCGCCGTGGGCTCGTTAAGAGACAGCGCACTCTAAGGCTGGGAGGAAATTCAGTGTTTTGATCCGAAACGTGCAGCCTCGCACGGCGGCATCTTCCGGCAGTGCGACGACCGCTACAGCCCTGCCTTTACTGGCTAATGTGCTGTTTATTTTCTTCAAGGCGACGTGTTTAGATAACATTGCCTTGACAGCGACACTTTCTACAAAAAACAAAAAAAACAAAAACACAACTGAATATATAAAAAAAACACTTGAAAAACGAACCAACACGTTGACACTATTATTAAGCTAAATTTAACTGTCGTGTTAATATTAAAGCGAGTCAACACAAAACTAAGCATATAATCTTTGGCGAAAGTGCACATTTCAAACGCAAATCGGGTATTTGGGTATCCCGGTGGTCTATGGCCGCAGCTTGTGTGAATGGTAGGCGAATACTTTTCTTAATTTTGGCGAAATTAAAAGGTAAATGTAAGAAGAAGTGGTGCATTTTGTCTGTCACGCAGTTCGAGATATTGTACCGGTTTTTCATTTGAACAGTTTCACCCCCCCCCCCCGACCACACAGAGGGGGTCTGTTTTAGTACCGAGTGACGTGTTTTGGAAAAGGTATAGTTCATGCTGCTGGAAAGCTGCCCCGCTCCGAGCTCGGGAATCCGGCCCAGTGGCAGGCTCCTCCATGCCGGAGCGATCAGGGACGATTACTACATATTCCCGACATCGTTTTATGGATGCCCGGCATCGTTTTATGGATGCCCGGCATCGTTTTAGCTTTCACAAGTGCAGCGTCAAGAGGTGCCATGAGCTCGTCGTCCAATATACCCATAGTTTGTTGCAGCAAGAGTTACACAGTAACTCGCCAAACATCAAACGTTGAGATCTCCAAGGAGATTCTTTACCAAGCAGGGCTGATGCTAGTGAGGGAAACCCCGCCAATGATCTGAGACGATGACATCAGCAACAGAGGACATGTTAGCACCACTGCTTATTGATGATAACTGACACAATACTAGGTGGAGTGTGAGGCCCTTTCTCTCAATAGGGTTCCATTATTCTGGTGTCTCTTTCTACAGTGATGTGTAAATTAAACTTACCTGACAGCAAAATGGGGTTATACTACTGCTACCACCACTACTAGATTCAGACAACTTTATTTATCCCAGAAGGGCAATTCAATACTACCACTACTACTACTACTACTACTTTTGGCTGCTCCTGATAGGGGTCACCACAGCGGATCATCCGTTTCCATCTCTTCCTGTCCTCTGCATCTTCCTCTGTCATGCCAGCCACCTGCATGTCCTCCCTCACCACATCCATAAGCCTCCTCTCTGGCCTTCCTCTTCTCCTCTTCCCTGGCAGCTCCATATTCAGCATCCTTCTCCCAATATACCCAGCATCTCTCCTCCACACATGTCCAAACCATCTCAATCTTGCCTCTCTTGCTTTGTCTCCAAACCGTCCAATTTGAGCTGTCCCTCTAATATACTCCTTCCTAATCCTGTCCTTCTTCATCACTCCCAATGAAAATCTTATCATCTTCAACTCTGCCACCTCCAGCTCCACCTCCTGTCTTTTCATCAGTGCCACTGTCTCCAAACCATACAACATAGCTGGTCTCACCACCATCTTGTAAACCCTTTAACTTTTGCTGGCATCTCCTTGTACTCCTGTCTACTTTCTTCATCTTTCTCATGAACACCTCAAAGTACTCCTTTCACCTTCTCAACACACTCCCCTCACTTGTCAGCACATTTCCATCTCTCTCTTTGATCACCCTAACCTGCAGCAGATCCTTCCCAGCTCGGTCCCTCTGTCTAGCCAATCGGTACAAATCCTTTTCTCCTTCCTTAGTGTCCAACCTCTCATACAACTCACCATACGCCTTTTCCTTTACCTTTGCCACCTCTCTCTTCGCTTTACACCGCATATCCTTGTACTCCCACTGACTGTCTTCATCTCTCTGACTATCCCACTTCTTCTTTGCCAACCTCATCCTCTGTATACTTTCCTGTACTTCCTCATTCCACCACCAAGTCTCCTTGTCTTCCTTCCTCTGTCCTGATGACACACCAAGTACCTTCCTAGCTGTCTCCCTCACTATTTCTGCAGTGGTTGTCCAGCCATCTGGCAACTCTTCACTACCACCCAGTGCCTGTCTTACCTCCTGCCTGAACTCCACACAACAGTCTTCCTTCTTCAACTTCCATTTGATCTTCGTCTCTGCCTTCACTCTCTTCCTCTTCTTGGTCTCCAAAGTCATCCCACAGACCATCATCCGATACTGCCTAGCTACATTCTCCCCTGTCACCACCTTGCAGTCGCCAATCCCTTTCAGATTGCGCCTCCCACATAAAATATAGTCCACCTGTGTGCACTTTCCTCTACTCTTGTAAGTCACCCGGTGTTTCTCCCTCTTCGTGAAATGTGTATTTACCACAGACATTTCCATCCTTTTCAGAAAATCCACCACCATCTGTCCTTCCACATTCCTCTCCTTGACTCCATACCTACCCATCACCTCCTGTAGTGTAGTAGACCAGCTAGAACTGTCTACTTATAGGGTGACACCTTATTTCAGGGCACACTTTGATGGGTTATTGTTATTATTTACCAAAGCATTGGTTCATTTTCCTTACTTATAGAATGTCTTTAGTTAAACATTCATAATATGCTGTTTTAGTTTCTGACTATTACTACTGGTTGAATAGGTCAGTAACAGTTGTTTATCTGTAGGATGACATTTTACATAATGGCATGCTTTGATGGAGTTTCACTAATATTTATTCATCTATTGATTCATTTTGTCTACTTATAATAAGTATAATAATGTACATTATATATCCTCAGATGTACATTTATGATTTACCTTTTTATTATTAATATATGTCTGCTAATCGATTAGGTGAGCTATTATTTACCTATAGGGTGACACTCCATTTCAAGGCATGCTCTAATGGAGCATTATCCATTAAAGTCATTAAGAGATAGAAACTACTAGCTTTTATGTTTAGCCTGTCAAAATAACTAAGAATTATTATTTTCTCTAAAATACTACAACCTCAAGTTATTATGCGTTATAGTTTATTTATTACACTGCGCTTTCTTGTTTCTTTTTCTCTCCACGTGGGAGGCTTGGTGGGAGCCTAAGTTCCCCACCACAAACATTAAATGTCTGGATTTCTTTTTGAGGGATGTAATAATCACCTTGTTCATGTAGGTGATGGGGGGTGGGAAATTACTGGACCTATCTATCTATGTACTAGACCTATTCTGCCAGACTTTTATATTTATTTATATTTTTATTGTGTTTTAATGCTTATAGGTTTCGTGTATGGTACACAATCTTTTACATACACATTATGGTCAATATAAATAACACTAGAAGGCATGATTGTGGCCCAGTTAACTTTGTGAGCTGGAATGTTAAATCACTCAATCACCCAGTGAAATTTTAAAAAAAAATCTTTTCACACTTAAAACAGATGAATACAGACATTGCATTCCTACAGGAGACCATATACTATGTTCATTTGATAACGCTTGTCTTAGCAGCCCAGGTATATCAATCTAACTTCCACTCAAAGGCTAGGGGGGTAACTGTTATGATTGGTAAAGATACACAATTTATGGTATCACGTGTACAATCTGATTCTGCTGGGTGATATGTCACTGTGGTAGGACAATTCTACACACTCCCAGTTATTCAAGGCTGTATCTATGCCCAGAACTGGGATGATCCTACAGTTTTCACCAGCCCTTTTTCTCACTTAGCAAATATGACAACACATTATGCTTGGTGGCAACACAAACTGTGTTCTCAATTCTCTTTTGGATCAGAGTGTTTCTAAGCAGGCATCCCTGTCCAGATCAGCCCACTCTATCCAGCTGTTCACCACTTTCATATCATCCAAAATTAGATTGTTTCTTGTTGTAAGTCAAACTCCAGCAATGTCTCAAGCTATTGTATGAGAGTCATTAAAGGTATATCAAAGGGGCCAGATTATTTCATACTGTACAAACAAAAAAAGAGCAAACACCGAGCGCCTTAAAACATTGACAGATGAGATATGTTATATATGCTATACATCCACTCCCTTTCTCCAGATACAATTAAAAAAAATGTATGTTGCTACAGACTGAGTTTGACCGCCTGTCTACTCGATAGGTTGAATAGATCATTTCCAAATTAAGACATAGCCACTATGAACATGGGGAGGAGGCTGGAGGAATACTCACGCATCAGCTGCGCCAAAGAACTGCTAATCAAACCATTCCAGCAATTAACAATGAGCAAGGTTTAAAATGCACTGATAATGAAAAGATCTGTTCTTGTTTTGGAAAGTTGTATCAGCTATTATACACCTAAGATTCACCGACTAACCCCTCTGCCATCGAAGATTTTTTTTAAACCCCTGAATATCCCCTCAGTTGGTGTAAAACAGGCTGTTGAACTGGAGGGTGGTCTTTCAGCTATGGAGATGGCCTCAGCAATGAGAGCCATCCAAAGTGGCAAATCTCCGGCACTGGACGGTTTTCCAACCAACATTTTTAAAAGATTTTCAGATCAGTTTACCCTCTTGTTACTGTCGGTATTCAAAAAATCTTTTTCATCGAAATCCTTACCTCCAACCATGCGTCAGGCAGTAACGTGTCTATTACCTAAAAGGAATAAATACCCTTTCAATTGCAGTTCATACTGTGCTGTTTCACGTTTGAACACAGATGCCAAAATTCTTGCAAGGATCAAAGATCAGACTGCTTCCCATTATGTCCTCCTGTATCTCTGTTAGACTCAATTTTCAAATGTAAAGTTGACACAAAACAAATTATAAGCAGAATTTATACATCGTTTATCACACATAACCTGAACAGTTTGGACTCTCTTAAAAATGAATGGGAAACAGGTCTAAGCGAAATAATCCCAGAGGCAATGTTTAAAAATTATACAGAGAATTTACAATATGGCCATACAACATATGCCTCAATATGCTTTAGGCACACTGTAGTTCAGTTTACAATTGTTCATTGGTCCCAAGATAGATTATCTAAGATTAAGATAGTCTTTGACCCTACATGTGATCAATGCAAACAGGCTCCTGCCGAATTCCAGAAAAGGTCTCAAAAATGGATTGTCAAAATCCATATATGTTCGAACATGACCATATACCTGGACAAAGCTTTAGCCCCTTTGAGTGAGAGAAAACCTGCATCTGAGTATTTAAGTTGTGAATAAAGAGCTGATTCATATGTACTTTTATTTCAAATATGACAACATTTTGCCTGAAGGTGATTTTAATTCACATATAAATGTAGTAACATGTTTGCTTTGAGAATGTTGATGGAGAAGTATAGAGAAGGCCAGAAAGAGTTGCATTGTGTCTTTGCAGATTTAGAGAAAGCATACGACAGGGTGCCGAGAGAGGAAGTGTGGTATTGTATGAGGAAGTCAGGAGTTGCAGAGAAGTATGTAGGAGTGGTGCAGGATATGTATGAGGGAAGTGTGACAATGGTGAGGTGGGTGGTCGGAATGACAGATGGGTTCAAGGTGGAGGTGGGATTACACCAAGGATGGGCTCTGAGCCCTTTCTTGTTTGCAATGGTGATGGACAGGTTGACGGACAAGATCAGGCAGGAGTCTCCATGGACGATGATGTTCGCGGATGACATTGTGATGTGTAGTGAGAGTAGGGTGCAGGTTGAGGAGAGCCTGGAGAGGTGGAGGTATGTACTGGAAAGAAGAGGAATGAAAGTCAGTAGGAGCAAGACAGAATACCTATGTATGAATGAGAGGGAGGACAGAGGAAGGGTGAGGATGCAAGGAGTGGAGGTGACGAAGGCATTTGAGTTTAAATACTTGGGGTCAACTGTCCAAAGTAACGGGGAGTGCAGTAGAGAGGTGAAGAAGAGAGTGCAGGCAGGTTGGAGTGGGTGGAGAAGCGTGTCAGGAGTGATTTGTGACAGAAGGGTACCAGCAAGAGTTAAAGGGAAGGTTTACAAGATGGTAGTGAGACCAGCTATGTTATATGGTCTGGAGACAGTGGCACTGATGAAAAGACAGGAGGTGGAGCTGGAGGTGGCAGAGATGAAGATGATAAGATTTTCACTGGGAGTGATGAAGAAGGACAGGATTAGGAATGATTATATTAGAGGGACAGCTCAAGTTGGACAGTTTGGAGACAAAGCAAGAGAGACAAGATTGAGATGGTTTGGACATGTGTGGAGGAGAGATGCTGGGTATATTGGGAGAAGGATGCTGAATATGGAGCTGGCCAAAGAGGAGGCGAAAGAGGAGGTTTATGGATGTGGTGAGGGAGGACATGCAGGTGGCTGGTTTGACAGAGGAAGACGCAGAAGACAGGAAGAAATGGAAACGGATGACCCGCTGTGGCGCCCCCTAACGGGAGCAGCCGAAAGTAGTGGTAGTAGTAGTAGATAAATGTAGTAACAGACATCACAGCTACAGTGTTCTTCAACCTTATTGGGAGTCTTGATATGGGGGGGGGGGGGTATGTGTGTGCCTTATTGTAGCTGGTCATTATCTTCTCTCTGCCCCTTTGACAGCCATGGCAATCCCTATTGCCATACTGGACTGTGATTTGCTGCTTCACGGTCGAGGTCATAAGACATTGGATCGTTTCGACCTGGATTCCGTCTCAGACAACTTTCTCCTGACAACGTTTGGCTTTCCGAGAGAATTCATTCTGTACCTGGTGGAATTACTTCGAGAAGTGAGTCTATTGCTCTACTGTAGTCTGTTGCAGTGTGTACTATTGTCTCATAAGACTTCCTCCAGAGAATTAACCACCCAACCTATTTTATATTCAATAGGTAGATTCATTGAGAGGTGAGATATAGTGTTTTAGTCCACTGCATTCTTAATCGGTAAATTATCCAGTTTTCAGCCAAGGTGAATCAGTTCATCTGGACACAACATTTAGTGGGGGAAACGTTTCATTACTCATCGAAGTGACTTGGTCAGTCTCAGCTGACCGCAGGTATCCCCATCCTTATACACAGCACAGTTGCATAACGACCGAAACCGGTAATCTAACACCGGTTTGAAATGCAAATTGCCATGACGGTTAATTAAGAGTTACAATGGCCATGTGTACTATTCACAGATTGAGGAATAGCTGCAATCACAGCATTATGAGACGGTGACAGATGTACTCTTAGCCCTTCTCCTCAAAGTCACTCCTCGAAGTCACTTAGATGATTGATGAAACATTTCTCCCTCTAAACCTTGTGTCCAGATGAACTGATTCAACTTTTCTGGGATTTCTACACCTGGATTATTCAGCATGCATCAAGATACCCGGTTTACAGTTGTTGAGTTCAGTTTACTGTATTGGGGTGTCTGCAGGTCTTAAAATGTCTTACACTTCCTTAACATGTGAGTGACGATATTATTTATGTCAATATCAGGTATTAATCATCACAAGACCAATGACTGTATGTGTTAGGTTCTCTGTAGACGCACCCAGCGGTCTAGGGCCATTAGCCCTGAGGTCCAGGTTCTAGCTGCACTGGGTTTCTACACCTCAGGATCGTTCCAGACCTCTATGGGAGATGCGATTGGGATCAGCCAAGCATCTATGTCACGCTGTGTGACCAACGTGACTAAAGCCTTAGTGGAGAAGGCTCCAGAGTTCATCACATTCACCAGGTAGAAACCAGTATTATTCACAACACTCTCTCCCCTTACTTTGCTCACCAAGTACTACTACATGTATGAGAATAATAATAATGATTTTAGTGATTACTTTCTCCCGACACAGAGACCCTGCCAACAGAGAACAGTCTATCCAGGAGTTTCAGAGGGTGGCGGGGGTCCCAGGTGTCCTGGGGGTACTAGACTGTGTTCAGGTAAGTACTACCGCTAATCCTTCTCCATAGAGTCAAGTTGAGTGGAGTGATATAGGCTCTTATCAGGATCCTCACTTACACGTGCTGTTATCATACTAAGAAACTGCCAAGTGCAAGTACAGATCTCTAGTGCTGGCCACTTCCCCAAACCCATTTTTTCAGCTAAACCAACGATTTAGAAAAAGTGACCCTCTGGTTACAAATTGGCTTGTCTCTTCAAAATCCCTGACCGTTTAACAGCTGAATAGAATATAATATTATGTATTATATTATCATGTTATAGTCCATTGAAAGTATAGTACGGAGCAGGACTAAACCTAATAGCCTGCAAATGAAATCTTCTGTCAAGGGCCACCGAGCTCACAAGATCCTTCAGAAGGCACAGAGACAGCTGTTGAACAAACAGGTGAGACAAACTAGTTTTACTATAGACGCTTTGAAAGCCAAAGAGGAGCAGCTCCAACAGAGACTCAAGTCCTGTCTAGATGAGACCACTTTCCAACATGTGATTGAGTTCACGGAGAAGGCTCGTCTAACACAACATGGCAAGTTGAAAACCAGGCAGCAAAAGAAGTTTCTACTTGCTGCACGCCAGAGACATCGGCAGACAATGGACATCGCCCTCAACGGCAGACAGAGAGATGGACGCCAGACACACGCCAGCAATGTGGACAAGTGGGTGAGGAATCTGTCCAACAGACAGCTCACCCAGGCGGAGAAAGACATCCTTGCTAAGGGGCTTAATTTTGCTGCCACGCTGAGGCAAACCTTGCTAGTGGAACTGATCACAGCCACAGAACTGGCGATCCGTGACATCACAGACCCGGAAGCTGAGCAACTGCAGACGAAAGTTTCAACCTGCCTCAGCAATGCGAAGGCGCTGTCGTCCAACATCAGCTGAGACAAGAGGAATGCGCTTACGACTCTCAGCAAGGACAAAAACTTCATCATCCTTCCGGAGGACAAATGTAGATGAACTGATTTATTAAACCAGACAGACTATCATGAGAAAGTTATGATGTTACTCAGCAACATAAATACTTATGAACCCCTGAAATGAGATCCGGGCAGTAGTTACAAGACTGACCAATTGTGTCTGCTCCTGAAGCTGTGTCTTCAGTCCACATACTTCACATACAGGGGACAGCACTATAGGCAGAGGCATGGTGTGCTATGGGTTCCCCAGTCTCACCTGTAATGGCCAACTTGTATATGGAGGAAGTGGAAAAGAGGCTCTGATGTCCTATCCAGGGACACCACCTAGCCATTGGTTCAGATTTGTGGACGACACCTGGGTTAAAATTAAATCTCAGGATGTAGCACATTTCACCAACCACATTAACTCTGTGGACACCACATCAAGTTCACCAGGGAGGATGTGCAAAACGACAGGTTAGCCTTCTTAGACTGTGAAATTGCAATGGACCTATCGCTAAGCCCCGCCCCCCTTAGTTACTGTTGCTAACTCGGACGAGCTACCCAGACTGACTAGAGAGTTACAATAGCAGCTATTGGTGTCAAAACTATATCCCAAGAGGCTATACATAACTTTTGGAGACAGAAGGACCTGGTTTCATCTAGAAGGCATCAAAAAGGACTTCACTATGCTATGGAGGGATATGTACAACATTTAAAACTAGATATGGTGGGTGACAAGCTTAAATTGGAGGCGAGAGTTTACAGATCACAATGCGAGAGGGAAAAGCCTCGTCTCACGGCCATCATGATTGCAGATAACATCATCCAGGACCAGCGTTGTTCGTGCACCGCAGGGTAAAATAAATTAATTTACCTTCAATTAACTAACGTTGATCCTGGGGAGGCACTGAGATATACGTGTATTAGTTTATTAACTAGCTAGCATTACCCTGTACCTGTGTGACACAAATGTAGACATCCTTGTTTATCTTCACTATGTTGAGTTGACTGTGTGGTCTGCCACACAGCTTAATCCACCGGAGACTTTTGGCTCTGTCTTGTTTTGGTTTGGGAAATGGGATAAAATATACCCCATTGCCTATCCTCTCAGGATACCTCATATCAGTGTTGAATGTACCCCATGCACATCGTTTGACCACTTTTGTTCAACTTATATCCATAAAACATCACAAAAACCACGACTTCTGATGCAGCTCTGATGCTGTTTAATGGAGTCGTTAGCTCTAGATGTCCGAGTGAGCTCCCGCGTGCATTTGGCACTACACTGCCATTGGCTCGTCTGTGTTCGAGGGGCGGGACTGAGCGATAGGTCCATTGGTGATGGGGGACATTTGATTGTTGATGTTTACCATAAATCAACATATACTGATCAGTACTTAAGGTTTGACTCTCATCATCCGTTGGAGCACAAACTAGGAGTCATCAGGACGCTGCACCACTGAGCTGACAACATCTCCACCAACACAGCAGCCGGGGAAGGGGAGAAATCCCACATTAAACAGACCCTGGTTAAGTGTGGTTATTCTAACTGGGCATTTGTCAAGGCCAGGAAGACCCCAAACAGTGCACCAGCCGATCCAAGAGAGGAGAAGGACTACAGCTGTCTTAAGTGTAAGCCAGTGGTGATTCTGTATGTGGTGGGAGTATCGGAACAGTTGAGACGCGTATTTTCCAAACACCACATCTCAGTTGCCTTCAAACCCCAAAACACACCCCAAGGATCGGGTCCCCCGGCACAAACAGAGCAATATAGTGGAGCTGTTAAGTGCCAGGAGGATTGCTGTGACTTGTACATTGGGGAAACTAAACAGATGCTGGCCAAGAGGATGGTACAACACAGGAGAGCTAACACGTCAGGCCAGGACTCCACAGTCTACACCATCTACACAGTCTACACCATCTACACAGTCTACACCATCTACACAGTCTACAGGCCAGTGGCCACTCTATCAAGGATGAGGATGTGCACATCCTTGGTAGGGAGGAACGCTGGTTTGAACGGGGAGTGAAAGAGGCCATCTATGTGAAGAGGGAACGACCATCCCTGAACCGATGGGGGGCTTAAGAGTACATCTGTCACCATTTTACCATGCTGTGATTACAACTATTCCCCAACCCTCTGAGAATAGTACACATGGCCGTTGAAACTCTAGTTAATGGTCACGCCAATTTGCATATGAAACGGATTGTTGGTTTGGGTCGTTATGTCACTGTATTGTTAATAAGGGTGGGGTACCTGCAGTCAGTGTGTTGTTTATAAGGGTGGGGTACCTGCAGTCACTGTATTGTTAATAAGGGTGGGGTACTTGCAGTCACTGTATTGTTTCTAAGGGTGGGGGTACCTGCAGTCACTGTATTGTTTCTAAGGGTGGGGGTACCTGCAGTCACTGTATTGTTTATAAGGGTGGGGGTACCTGCAGTCACTGTATTGTTTATAAGGGTGGGGTACCTGCAGTCACTGTATTGTTTATAAGGGTGGGGGTACCTGCAGTCACTGTATTGTTTATAAGGGTGGGGGTACCTGCAGTCACTGTATTGTTTATAAGGGTGGGGAACCTGCAGTCACTGTATTGTTAATAAGGGTGGGGTACCTGCAGTCACTGTATTGTTTATAAGGGTGGGGACACCTGCAGTCACTGTATTGTTTATAAGGGTGGGGTACCTGCAGTCACTGTATTGTTTATAAGGGTGGGGTACCTGCAGTCACTGTATTGTTAATAAGGGTGGGGAACCTGCAGTCACTGTATGGGTGGGGTACCTGCAGTTACTGTATTGTTTATAAGGGTGGGGTCCCTGCAGTCACTGTATTGTTTCTAAGGGTGGGGTCCCTGCAGTTACTGTATTGTTTATAAGGGTGGGGTCCCTGCAGTCACTGTATTGTTTCTAAGGGTGGGGTCCCTGCAGTCACTGTATTGTTTATAAGGGTGGGGACACCTGCAGTCAGTTGAGACTGAAGAGGTCACTTAGATGATGATGAAACGTTTCTCAACCTTTAAGTAGTTAACTAAATAAAATGAGTAAAAATAAATTAGACATCCAAAGTATAATAGTGTTCTAGTACAAGTTACAAGCAGAACACTGCCTTCTAAACATAGTGTAGTCTCAGATGTCCTGATTCACCTGTCTGTGATAAGTTATAAATATTGTATGTAAAAAAAAAAGAAGTAATTTAAACTGTCCCCTCCCTTTTTTATGTGATATGTGATGTAAAATGTTCTGTCTCTGGTCACAAAAACAGATGTTTATGAAAATGAACAATAAAATAATGTTTTTATTCCTGAGGACTAAAACTAGCTCACTGACAGGCGGTCTCTCGTTTTCCTCTCTTCCCTGCTGTCCGTCTCTAGGTGGCCATTAAGGCCCCGAACAGTGAAGATGCATCCTATGTCAACAAGAAGGGCTTCCATTCAGTTGGCTGTCAGCTGGTGTGTGATGCCCGGGGCCTGCTCCTCAGTGCAGAGACCCACTGGCCCGGCTGTCTGAAAGACACAGAGATTCTTCAAAGGTCCACAGTCTATGAAGCTCTGCAGGACACCGAGGACGGTTGGGTACTAGGTGAGCCATCGATGATTATACAATATAATTTGACTAAGCTTAGAGTTGGCTAATTATGGGTGTCCGGGTAGCGTAGCGGTCTATTCCTTAGCCTATCAACACGGGGATCGTCGGTTCGAATCCCCGTGTTACCTCCGGCTTGGTCGGGCGTCCCTACAGACACAATTGGCCGTGTCTGTGGGTGGGAAGTTGGATGAGGGTATGTGTCCTGGTCGCTGCACTAGCACCTCCTCTGGTTGGTCGGGGTGCCAGTTCAAGGAGGGGGAACTGGGGGGAATAGCGTGATCCTCCCACACGCTACGTCCCCCTGGTGAAACTCCTCACTGTCAGGTGAAAAGAAGCAACTGGCAATGCCACATGTATCGGAGGAGGCATGTGGTAGTCTGCAGCCCTCCCTGGATCAGCAGAGGGGGTGCAGCAGCGACCGGGAAAGCTCGGAAAATAGGGTATTTGGCCAAGTACAATTGGGGGGGGAAGGGGGGGTGAAGAATTGGCTGGTTATGAGGATGGATGGGTGGGTAGGCAGTTATACAGACAGGTAAACAATGTCTTGATGGGCGTTGATATCTGCGGTCTAACAAGCAAGACCAACTTGCCATTCAGTTGGTAACTGTTAATGTGCTCATTGTTCCAGGTGTCTGATGGAGCGTAACATAAAAACTAGATGAAATAAATGAAGGTTTCCCTCCAGCTCTAGTTTTTACACTGAAAACATAAGAAGAAATGTGAAAATAAAGCTTCCAGCTGTCACCATCATTCTGTCTTTGTTGGTTCGGTCCGGTGAAACCTTGTCTTGTGTCTCAGGTGACTGCCGCTATCCCTTGAAAAAGTGGCTGATGACACCGGTCCCCTACCCAGAATCCCCTGCAGAGTTTCGATATAACCTCGCTCATACTGCCACGCACGAGATAGTGGACCGGACGTTCAGAGCAATCCAGACTCGATTCAGATGTCTAGACAGCTCCAAAGGATACCTACAGGTATTATTACTTGTAGCAATACTCGCCTTATTCACCCAGGTACCATGGTTGGCTGACTCAGACGCAGAAGTGCCATAGACTCCAGTGTGAACACCCCACTATAAAAATACTATTTCAAGAGCAGTTTGAGTAGAATGACTTGGGGTATCATAATTTCAAAGCCCTTATTAGGAGACTTGAAGTGTGATTAACCGTCGCGGTTTTCATGATATAAAATGAATGAAGGTGGATGGCTGCCCCGCTGGTTGACTTTCATCCATCCTAAAGCAATAAAACAACGGAAGGAAAACATAACTCAGCCATGGCAAATGTGTTATTGTAGCTACTGAGATGATTTCCAGCTGTGACTGATTAATCCTACTCTTGAAATTGTGTTTTTATAGTGGAATTTTACCACTGGAGTCTATGGCATTTCCGCGTCTAATCTCCCCCTCGTGGCGCCAGTTTAATCAAACATGGCAGAGAGGTGAATAAGGCGAATTAAGTATCGATATTTATTTTTCTCCTGAGATGACTTTGTCATTCCTACCTGCCAACTGGTCTCACATCTTGGTTTGATTAGTGTTAAAAATGCTCATAAAATGTCTTAAATTCAACTCAGGGAAACCTGCATGAACCATCATTTATCTTGCATTACGATCGCTCCTGAAGCTCATTTGCATTACTACATTTTCCCCTCTGACAGCTTCCATCCAAAGCTACTCTGAAAGATATTTAGCAATCCGATGTATTGAGTGTCAACATTGGGACATATAAGAGCATTGACAATATGAAAGCCAAGAGGGAATGTTCTTTCAAGTGTAAGAAGTGTTGGGTGTGCAACAAGGCAGTTCACCAATAGTGACGCGAGTGCTCTCGTTTTCATCACCTAGTACTCTCCAGAGAAGAGCTCCTCCATCTTGCTGGCTTGCTGCGTCCTCCACAACGCTTCGCTCCAGTCTGGACTGGACGCGTGGACCCTGGAGAGGACAGACCCTCCAGAGCAGCCCGAGACCCTAGAACAGCGTCCCGAAGACAGGGACGTAGAGGCGGAGAACAGACGCAAAGAACTCATACTGAAACACTTCAGTTAGAGGCCCAGTGGATTCTGGATTTTGACTGCTTCTCATGTTTATTTGTATCGTTATGGTAAAGCTGTAATACGAATATAATAATATTACATTTGTCTTAGGCCTTCTGTCTTCGCTAAATTGGCCCTAATTATGCCATCAGTGAAAGTCTTGTGGTTTATGAATTTTTGCATTTCTCAAGTATTAATTTTACGACTGTGGAAGCCTGGGTCGGATTATCCGCACCAGCCAACTGGCCATGCTGGGGGTGGCACCAAATGATTAAGACAACGACTAGACTTTAAAATATATGTCCCGTTTTCTATATTAGGGAATACGGCAGTGTGTAATGGGTGTGCGTAGCGAGTGTGTGGATGAGCGAGTGTGAGAGAGCGAGCGGCAGGAACGTGACAGTGAATGTGAGTGGACTAGTAGAAAAGGTTGGCAGTAAGTTGTCGGTCTGGCAGTAAATGTACAGTACAGGCTACAGTGCGTCAGTTAATAAATGCTGCAGCTTCTCAAGACCAAGAAAAGTCTCGTCTGTTGTTTCCCCAAACTGTTGGGGAAGTGAAGGAGGTCACAGGGTTTTCCCTACCATTATAAGGCGTAGGTGCAGCAGCCAAACCGTTGTGGGCACCACCTAAAGTGAATGTAAAATCAATGTGAAGAGTGTCACAACTAACTACATGACTTTTTCCAGATCTGATGGCTGTAGCTAGTTGGTCCCCAGTGGACTTCTTTTGGGTGTTGTTTATTTATGATCCGTTTATTTATGATCTGAAAAATGTAAAATTTCTTAGGGTAGGACCCACAATCCCCTTGCCAAATACTTGCACCTAAGTGTTCCACAAACCTAGGGCAAACGCTGAAATTTTAAGGTATTCTGACACGCATGAATAGGGCCGGCGGTGCACGCTCGAGGACATACGAGCATGCACCAGCGCACAACAGCACCGCTGCTGAAAAACATTCTAGCAGAAAACACTGATACCCATAGTAAATGTCACTTTTTTACATGTAAGTGGGAAAAGCAGGTTATTTGAAGTGTGGTCACCCTAGGGCACCACATTGTGTTAATCCGGGAATGGTGGCAACTCTGACATGGAGAGGATTTCAGCACCGGGAAAGTCACCACTGGGAAACAAGCATTTAAAGCAAATCAAGAGTTTATTTAACTTTAGGGGCCAGGAGTGAGGATGAAGGAACTCGGCCTTCCTAGAATGAGAGGAAAGAGAGGGGTTTAGCGACATTCAAGGAGGGCGAATGTCCCTTTACAGTCTGTTTATCTAGCATTCTATCTCGTTGTCCTAGGCAGTCCTCAGTCGGTCCTTGGGGATCAAAAACAGAACCTCCAGTTTCTTGAATTCCACGCAGTCTTCTTTAAAGTCAGGTTATCTTCAATTCAGCACTTAGTTTGACGCCAAACCTTCAAGCAGACTCAGGGCTCCTGCTCAACCAGTCCACCTCCCTCTCCAGTGTGTCAGCATGGTCAAGGTTTAATTTGCTGGTGGACTCTGGTCCCAGACCAGTGTTCTACACTTCCTACACAATCTTATTTCTGTTTTTCCTTTTGTTTTTTTGGGGCTTGAGTTAAGGCAAGGAACTGTTTTTACTGGTGGGTGAGGTTGGGGTCATATATTTAGTATAAATTATGAATCTGGTGCGGGACCAGCACCCACAGGCAACTTAACCCTAGAGCTGTCAGTATTAAGCAGGTTGTGGAGTATCAGAGGTCTACAGCTGTACTCTCTCAAGATCTGGAATAGCTAGTATTGGTAACACTGCCCTTTGACTACCATACCCATCTAGTACCGATGGGACCGCCTCTTGATTCACCACACAACATGCACATAAACTAGGAGAAGTGCAAGTTAAGTTGCTGTTGAAAGATACTTCCAGCGGAAATCCTCCAAGTGACAGTAGCAGGGAGGTCAATGAGTATGCTCAAGTTGTAACTAGCCAACATGTGTTTGCTTCAACAAGATGTAACCCCGGTGTAAATACACCAGAGTTAAGTTTCAGTTAATATGTACATAGCAGTAGACGTCCCATAATTTATACACCAAAAGTCTATGTCATTTTAAGTATGTTGCCTCACAACAGTTGGGGGGCGGGGCTAAGGGGCCGTGCGGAGAGCGGAGCGGGAAACGAGAGCCTGCTGGCACTCGGCCATGAGGCTTTGAGTGTATTAGGCCCTAACGGTGTTTCTGCCTCCAGGTTTGACTGCTGATATCATGTTTAGCTGCCAGCTAACATGTCACCGAAGTCTTGCTAACCTGTAGCACTTGTTTTTGGAGCTAGTCTCGTCAAGTGTATACTGCCACATGCTACTTAGCGGCTAGTTAGCACCCTTGCTAATGTATGCTAACCCTGCATGCGCGGACATTGAGGCCGCACACAGTGTCACCAGACAGCGCCCCGTGTGGCCGGGAAAGCACGGCTGCACCTCTGGCACCGAGGGAGCTCCACTGTTTCCCCTCTTCATCGCCTCTAGGACCGAGGTGGATTTTCCTTCACCATAGTCATCGCCGGAGCAGATGACGTGAGAAGGCCGTCACCGGACATTAAAGGGCAGAGACCTTTGACCTTTTCATCAGGGGTGAGTCACCCACGGTTACAGTGCTCAAACCCAGCTCCCATCAGGCCTGCAACGGGGTTGTTTATTTGTTTATTGCCGCTTTTGTTTTTATTTGTATTACGTGGGCCCACACCAGTGAATACTTAATTGTTGTTAGTTTCTGTCAAGGGTTCATTGTGAATGTAAAGTCATGCAGATTGATTATTAATGTTTCCTAATTGTGAATACAGGTTTAAAGGGTTAGTGCCTATATTTTTGTTGTTGAGTGAAACTCCTTAGTGCCTTAAAAGAACACTAAAAAGGGACCTACTTTCATTTCATTTATTATTTTCTATTGTGAATAAATAATACATCTTCATGAAAGGTCATTTCACTTTTCTCATTGTCCTGTTAATAAATATGTAATAAATAGAGGGGGTTAAAAGAGTTAAAAGTATAGGATTTTATAGGGATAAGGTTAAAGTTTAAGATACATTTGCATCATAATATCTTAAGTTGGCAGACAATGAATACTTTACTTACCTTTAAGGGGTAACCTACATAAAAACGAGACAAGGTTGATGTTAAAGGACCCAGGGCCCCACCTGTATCTCAGGTAAGGTGGTACCGAGAAAGCGCTACAAAGAAGCAGTGGAACAGGACACAGACTAGACAGACGTGGTCTACAGATCTACAGTGGGATGACTAAGGAAGGATTCCTGTTAAGGCATTCTGAGGGCTGAGTGTGCGAAGGCTTATTAATAATATATTTCATATATCGCACCTTTTCAGAGCTCAAGGACAATACATAGAAAAGCGCAGTGGCTCACAAAAGGTTTAGCAGCAAAACAAAAAGCATTTCCCAACACACTCAATGAATGGTTCAGTTGCCAAACTGAAATGATCAATTCGCGCTTGAATTCCCCACATTTGGTGGCAGCGGTGGGATCCAGACCAGCAGGAGGCCGTGAAGGAAGTGCCAACCGGAGAGAGGAGACTTCAGGCGGCTGATGTGCCTGGGGTCCATGGTGTCCTTGACCAGCACGGGGCAACGGTCAACTGCCAGGTCAACCAGGTTGTGCTGAACTGTCCAGTCTTTGGTGACCCCTGGTGCGGAAGCAGTCCGACAGGGGTGCCAGGATGGAGCAGGAAGGCAAGCAGCAGGAGCAGAGGTGGAATCCAGTCCAGCAGCAGTGTGCCCAGCTTCAGCAGGGGGTGCAGGAGGACCATCAGGAGTGTCAGCAGCTGTTGGAAGGTGCAGCAACCATCTCTAACTCCTCCGCCGAGCTCCAGGCAGAGAAGACTCTGACAACCAGGCTGTTTGGGAGAGGCCTGATTCCCAACCACTGGGGGCATCCAGAAGGGAACATTTGAGTCGGGTCAGGTTCCCTGACTGGAGAGATCCAAGGATTCAGGACGTTGTTGACTTCCTGTCTCGTGACTCTGAGGAGTGACGGTCTTAAGGGTGTGTGCGTGTGTGTGTGTGACAAAGTGGGTGAGAACACACCATTTTCCCCATCATCAATCTTAAATCACTTCCAGCTGTTGGCTTTCCCTGCCACAGTGGCGCAGCCTAAACTCAGGTGGCGCTGATCAACTCCAAGGGTGTAAGAAAGCAGGAGCTTTGTAGGGCGTCAGGGTGTAGCTGTGTGCACGAGCCGTTCATTCATTTGTTAGTTCACGCTCAGTTGTTGTGGGTTGAGTTTGGGTCAGTTACATGTTGCTTTGTTCATTCTCCCCTTTGACACGTGGCTACACCCTGTGACTGAACCATCTGTATTGCAGGGAACCGTTTTTTACATTTCAGCCACTCAGGCCAGGCTTCCGCCCAGCGGTGTTGAATAGGTTCCCTGATGTGAGCTTCAAGGCGGAAAAAACAAATCAATTTTCATTTCACTTCGTCTCTAAAAATGTTGATTTCCAACACGGGGATCGCCGGTTCGAATCCCTACAGACACAACTGGCCGTGTCTGCGGGTGGGAAGCCGGATGTGGGTATGTGTCCTGGTCGCTGCACTAGCGCCTCCTCTGGTCGGTCGCGCCCCCCCCCGTTCGGAGGGGGGGGGCTGGGGGGAATAGCGTGATCCTCCCACGTGCTACGTCCCCCTGGTGAAACTCCTCACTGTCAGGTGAAAAGAAGCGGCTGGCGACTCCACATGTATGGGAGGAGGCATGTGGTAGTCTGCAGCCCTCCCCGGATCAGCAGGGGTGGGGTGGGGGGTGGAGCAGAGACCGGGAGGGCTCGGAAGAGCGGGGTCAAAGTTCATGTGAGGTAGGAGTACTCGGACAGCGCTGCCCGGCGGACTTTGCAGAGAAGACACAGACGCCGAGCTGCTGATGCAGTTTTTAATATTTTGCTGGTTTCTACTCTACGTCACTAGACTAGGATACATGGGGATATATGAGAAACATGCAGGACTCTATACAATACAACCCGGCCAACAGTGTCCCTGATCAGGTTTGAAGCAGTCCAACGCGGGGGGGGGGGGTGCGCTTGTTTTGCTGCACAGGATGGCGGCGCACTCCCAGATGCTCGGGTGGTGCGGAGTAAACCACGCGCCCCTCGTCTCGTTTCAACTGTTAAACGGTAGTCGGCTACAATGTTGCCCGGGCCACTTTACAGCTGGGGAAAGCGACCCTCTTCCCTCGGCCCCCGCTCTCTGGCTCCCTCTACCGGCCTCGCTAGCATTTTCATGCCCACTCCCCTCATCATCCCCCCCCCTCCTTGTTTTCATCACGCCGCCCTTCCACCACCCCTTTGACGTCATCCTCCTCCAATCCCTGTACCTCCTTTCCGCCCCTCCGAAGTGATTCCGCGGGTTAATACAAGACAAATACAAACACCAAGGCTTATTTACAACAACCGCATATTACAACGTCATCATATGTACATGCAGCCACACAGGCTGCCAACAAAAGCGATATGCAGTATTTCTGTGGGGTCAGCCGTCGTCACCCACACCATTTTGAGCGACAGCTGAGTCTGAGTAAGGTCAGAGGTCAGCGTTTACAATGGGGAACATACATATGGCAGAGGTGTGAGCTCTGCCTGCGGGCTGTGACAGGGCTGCGAGCAGAGACCGGGCGCACGGGAAACATCTACACTTGCAGACTTGCGTCATAAGAATGTGGGACAGTGGGTCGTTTGTGTTCCTGCTTTTGAATATGAAGGAATACCTTGGCATTGAAGACATTGAAGACATTTAAGACACGAGTTGGAGCCAGCAGTGCCAACTGGCTCGTGTGAGAAATCCCAAATGTCCATTTTGGGGAATTGCACCGAACTGTACAATTGTAGATTTCCCACATTGTTACAGGGGCAGGTATAATGGACAAAATCAAAATAACAAAAAAGAAACTAGAACGACAAATGCTGGGGAATTATTTCAAAAGTGGAGAGAACAAAGTTGGTGGCGTTCTCTGCCACCGGAATGGAATCGTCCCCTGATTGTCCTCATCAATATGTACACACTTTCTACACACAGGAATAAATACATCGGCTGCTGTCACGTGAAAACCATCCCGAGCACAAGTCGACTACAGACGGGTTACTGTGCAGATGGGCTACTGTGCAGATGGGCTACTGTGCAGATGTGCTACTGTGCAGATGTGCGACTACAGATTGGCTACTTGTTCCTCCATCATGTGGATGGAGGTCTGACAGCAACGTCTATTTTACGTATGTGTCTTTCTGCAGAGTTTGTAAGATATTCACACATGTATCGATGGAAACTCCGGTGAAGTTGTACTCCACCCATGTTTGGGTTTAAAGAAGACGGCTGATCTCAGTTTGGTAACTTTCTTTTGATCCAGAGAAGTAAATGTACTCTATGTCAGGGAAAATGTGCTCTACGTAAGTGAAAATGTACTCTACATAAGTGAAAATGTACTCTACATAAGTGAAAATGTACTCTACATAAGTGACAATGTACTCTACATAAGTGAAAATGTACTCTACATAAGTGAAAATGTACTCTACGTAAGTGAAAATGCACTCTATGTAAGTGAAAATGTACTCTACATAAGTGAAAATGTACTCTACGGAAGTGAAAATGTACTCTACATAAGTGAAAATGTACTCTACAGAAGTGACAATGTACTCTACATAAGTGAAAATGTACTCTATGGAAGTGAAAATGTACTCTACAGAAGTGAAAATGTACTCTACATAAGTGACAATGTACTCTACATAAGTGAAAATGTACTCTACAGAAGTGAAAATGTACTCTACATAATTGAAAATGTACTCTACAGAAGTGACAATGTACTCTACATAAGTGAAAATGTACTCTACATAAGTGAAAATGTACTCTACATAAGTGAAAATGTACTCTACGGAAGTGAAAATGTACTCTACGGAAGTGAAAATGTACTCTACGGAAGTGAAAATGCACTCTATGTAAGTGAAAATGTACTCTACGGAAGTGAAAATGTACTCTATGTAATGAAAATGTACTCTATGTAATGAAAATGTACTCTACAGAAGTGAAAATGTACTCTATGTAATGAAAATGTACTCTACAGAAGTGAGAATGTACTCTACGGTAATGAAAATGTACTCTACGGAAGTGACAATGTACTCTACGGAAGTGACAATGTACTCTACGGAAGTGAAAATGCACTCTATGTAATGAAAATGTACTCTACGGAAGTGAAAATGTACTCTATGGAAGTAAAAATGTACTCTACGGAAGTGAAAATGTACTCTAAGCAGTGGTGCCCCCAGAAATTTTTCATAGGGGTGGCGTAATGGGGCCACTGAAAATCTTGGGGTGGCACAGCAAAACCAAAAGCCATGACTGAATTTCAGCAATTCTATCATGCTGTTGCAGTATACTGTGCAGGCTAGGTCAGAACTGTCAATATGAGAGTTAAGGAATCTCAAACTGAAATACTTTGGTTTCTTATTTTTTACAGTTAATGTTACTAAATATCTGATGTGCCTGGACTACTACCGGTACAGTTAACATTTTGAGTTCCACTAGTCTGTTTTAATGGGTTATGTATAAATTGTAACGTGTTAGACGTATCATTGTTATACTGCATGTGTGCCGCAGTGACGGAGGATCAAAGCGGCTGGCTGCCGGGCTATGTACCTGTTATTTTCTTTGACATGAATTATTATGAAAAATATACATTATTGGTTTAAATGAACAGCACCTAATGTAAAATATCAGATAGAAGCATATTCTGCATATGCGACGCATGGCTAGGGGGTTGCCAGCGGGGGGGCCATGGATAGCATCAGGGTGGCTGTGGCCACCCCTTGGGGGCGCCACTGTATGTAAGTGAAAACATACTCTGTGTAAGTGAAAATGTACTCTAGACTACGTAAGTCAACACCTACTCTACATAAGTGAAAATGTACTCAACGTTAGTGAACATGTACTCAACGTTAGTGAACATGTACTCTACGTTAGTGAACATGTACTCTACGTTAGTGAACATGTACTCTACGTAAGTGAACATGTACTCTATGTAAGTGAGCGGTTTGCAACGGTTCAGTTCAAAGTGAATCGTTTAGACTGAATGTGTACTGGGTTTCACATGCATGAATAGAACTCACATTTTGAATTAGTAAAGAAAAGAACAAAACATGACGGTGAGGTTTTCATGCGACAGCAGCAAAACGCAGACACTGCATTACAGTTCAAGACACAAATTGATCCTGTAAACCTTTACCATACCATGGAAAACTAGTTTTACATCATCATGTAACCTTTGACATGGTGATGTAAAACATGTTAATATATATATGACATGATGGTGTCATATATACATATGTACATATATATGACACGATGATGTCAAACATTATACTGTACACAACCCCCACACCCCAAGAAAATCTTTTTTTTTTGCATAAATAATATATGCTCTTTTTTGATGCTCAGAATATATTATAAGGGTTTCAGACGTACGTTTTTTTTTTTTTACATTGATAACATTTATACGTTTTAAAAAATGAGACTGATCTTTAAAAAGTTCAATACCTTTTTTTGTTGCATAAAATAAATATGCTCTTTTATGATGCTGAAAATATATTACATATACAATTTTAAAAACCATTAAAATACCTTTAAATCAGGCTTTCTCAGCCTCGGTGTCAGAACCCATGGGCAATCCCTGATATGAAAACAGGCTACACTTCTAATCAAACTGAAACTTATGGAATTTTTAAATTGACTGAAAAAGAACCAAAACGGGAATTATTTTACCGCATTTAGAGACAGGAAAAGTAATACAAACTATAGTATTGGGGAAAACTGCAACTGCATTCACACCTTTTACAAACATTTTAATTAAATTAATTTAATAAATGTATCAAATTAATGTAATTATTTTTTAAAGTAATTTAATTAATTTGTAAATTTTATTTTATAAAAAAAATTTTTTTTTTTACTAATTTGCATTGAGGAAACTTTATAATTTGTGATATTGGGCTACACAAATAAAATTGACTTGACTTACCAAATAAACCTCATTAGTCCAACATGCGGTTTACAACGTGATGGAACAAGTCGGTTGTTTTGACTGATGTGCAATGCAGAAACTTACCGACCTTCATGCAAACCAACCTCCTCAATAGGATGTGCCACTTGTTAACACATCAACAAATCATTGCAATGTCAACACATTTGTGTTATTGCGCTGCTGTGCTTACAGCATGCTGCCATGCTGGGTTTAACGTTACACCGCTACGCTAAGACGCTGCTTCAGGAGCACCTGGTGTGGAGCATAAAACAAGCGCCATGACAACATTTAAACCCTGAAGCTGGGCTGGGTTCGGCTAAATCTGACATCTCAGGGATTTACTTCTTAAGGCATATAACATAATTATTGGTCCCACGCTTTAAAAGGCGCAACATTTCTGGAATAAAATGGAACATGTTGGTCAAACATCTCATCAACACGTAAAATCCGAAATCCCCAAAATACAGACATTTTGGAAAAGTGCAACCAGGTGACGTCAGACAAGTCTGTCTTGGTGAGTGATTGGAGAAGTACCACACAGTGCATACAGAATATGTCCACAGGCATATTTCAAAGTCAAAATCTTCTTTTCTTTTTCCACAGGCTATAATACCCTACAAGGGGACCG
The DNA here is from genome assembly GCF_029633865.1 of Lampris incognitus. Lineage (NCBI taxonomy): Eukaryota > Metazoa > Chordata > Actinopteri > Lampriformes > Lampridae > Lampris > Lampris incognitus. The sequence continues at coordinate 24,299,826 of NC_079231.1, read as the reverse complement.
CAGTCTCTTGTCTGCAGTGTTCTGACGGGAAAAGGGGTCAATTGTGAAAGGAACGACCGCTTGGAGGTCTTTCTCATATGGGTTTTTTTTTGTTGTCACGGTGGTGGTTGGTGAATGTTGGGCGTACGCTGGTTCCTGAGGGGTCAATTTATCCGGGACGCCACTTTCCAAGTAGTGTATGTGTCTGGCATGAAGAGCTGGTTCGTGAAGGTGGTAGAAGGTGGGCTGGGGGTGGTGGGATGTCATGCCAGTTGGGTTGAGGAGTCTGCAACTTTAGGGTCTCTTTAGAAGGGTTGAAGAGGTGAAAAGTCATGCAGGTGGGGATGGGGATGAGGGTGGTGGGGTGGCCATCAGAAATACTCTGTGACTCCTTCTGGTTGTGTTTCTCTGTCTCTGTGGAGAAGGAGAGAGGGAGAGAGAGAGACAGAAAGAGAGAAAAGTAAGTTCACAGCTTCACCTTATTCATCAAACTGTTCTTAAAAAATGCACGTTTTCTCAAATGTAGGTGTAGTTTAATTTTACTCGGCAGATCTACAAAACGTTGGGAAACAGGTTTTATAAATGCTCATGTATGTATATTGAGAAATATATGGTGTCTCATCAGCTAAGAGGAGCTGTTAAAGATGTAGAGGAACAGGGACCAAGTGGAGTCTCAGTTCCAAGTACATGGCACCAGACACATGTGGCAGGGATTATGGACCATAACAGACTACAAAGGCAGATCTGCCACCACAGGGTGTACTGATGCTTTTCTGGCAGGGGAAATGAACTCTTCCTTTGTGCGTGTCGAGGTTAATGGTGCTACACACAGGCTAACGCACTAGCTTAGGGCCCCAACCGATCCACTTAGGCTGCCATTTCCCATGTACTACACACCACCCTATCCCACCTTAACAATGGGGGGGGGGGTAACTAAGTTAGAATGTTGCTCATTGACTACAGTTTAGACCTTAATACCGTAGTGCCCTCCAGACTGGTCATCAAACTTAGGGAACTTGGCCTGAACACCTCCCTGTACAACTGGATCCTCGACTGTTTAACCAGCAGCCTCCAGATGGTTAGGGTGGGTCGCTACACCTCCACCTCTCTCACCCTCAACTCAGAAGCCCCCAAGGTTGTGTCCTCAGTCCCCTGCTGTACTCTCTGTACTCATGACTGTGTGGCCACAAGCAGCTCCAACACCATCATTAAGTTTGCTGATGACACATTAATGGTGGTCTTGATCTCCAGCAATGATGAGACGGCCTAACTGGAAGAGGTGGAGGATCTGTCAAGAGGCCAACAGCCTGTCCCTGAACATTAGCAAAACCAAGAAGCTTGTGGAATTCAGGAAGACACAGCAGAGAACTTACACTCCACTCTCAATCAATGGGGTCCAAATTTCGAGGGTCGGCAGTTTCGAAGGTGAGCAGTTTCAGGCACCTTGGTGTTCACATCACCTAGGACCTAACATGGACACTTCATATTTACTTTGGTGAAAAAGAAAAGGCAGCATCTGTATCACCTCAGGCAACTGAAGAAGTTCAGTGTCTCCCCACAGATCTAGAAAATCTTTTACTTTGGTGCCCACTAGAGGATCCTGGCAGGATGCATCACTGTCTGGTATGGCAACTGTACCCCAAAACACCGCAAAGCCCTACAGAGAGTAGTACGGTTGGCTAAGTGTACCGACGGGACCACATTCACCCCTCTACAGGATTTTATTTGAACCTTTATTTACCCAGGGTAGTACACTGAACATGTGTGCTCTTTTTCAGCAACGCCTTGCAGCACATTCACAGAGTGCCACACATTCACACCTGGGAGCTGCCCAGTCTTCAGTGGTGGCCACTGAGCAACTCCACTGGAGCAGCTGGTTGGGGCCATGCTCAAGGGCACGGCCGCAGTGGGTACTGAGGGAGAGGAGAGTGTAGTTCATTCACTCCTCTCACACACATTTTCCTGCTGGCCCAGGGATCGAACCGGCGACTTTCCATTCACAAGCCGGTATACTGTGTATATACTAAGAACTGTAAGCACTGACACTTTGCCACTGTCACACTTGTGTATATTCAGATACACTATTTACCGGTGTTCTTTCTACTACTCCTTCTTATTACACAATTTTGGAGTTTACAAAAAAAAAAGAAAAAAAAAGAAAGGCATTTCACTGGTCATTGTACGTGAAGTATGTGACAAATAAACCTTTTAAATCCTTTGAAATACCAATCCACAACAAGTGAAAAGTGAGTGCATGGCACAGCAAAGAGAGGGAAGACCTAATTCAACAGAAGAGCAGAGTGGGATCCAAAACATACAAGGACACATGGAACTTTTCATCTCCAGTCCATCCACGGTCTCAAAGCACATTTTACTCAGCAGCATTAGCGGTGGAGTTACCAGACAAATAAAGGATCTGGAAAGAAGCAAGGGTGAAAGTTCATGCAGTGCTCCCAACTGAGAAAGGAGAGTTGGTGAGGTAAAAACCAAAGTGGTTTTAACAAAAGAAACGTTCTCCTATTCAGCTAAGCTCCATGCTAGTTCATGGAGTCCTAATATGCAATGACAACAATGTAGCGAATTCGGGGGGGGGGGGGCGCCGCAGCCGGGACGTGAACCCGTATCTCCCGCACCATGGGCGACAACGTTAACCAGTCGACTAAAGGGTCTGACCCATTAGCCAAGGGCTAGCGAGTCTATTTATCCGTGATCGTTACACTACTTCCCCCCCCTTCTGGAAGCGCATCAGCATACATGCTCCCTCACTTGCTCTCAGGAGCATCAGAGGTGGGATCAAACTCTTCTAACATGGTGTGGATGGGAGGAGAAATGGGGTAGGGGTAATCCTGAAGGAAGAGTATGTCAAGAGTGTGATGGAGATGAAGGGAGTGTCAGACAGTGAGGAGTATGAAGCTGGAAATCGAAGGTGTGATGATGAAGGTTATCAGCGCATATGCCCCGCAAGTTGGGTGTGTGATGGAAGAGAAAGAAGAATTCTGGAGTGAGTTGGACGACATGGTGGAGAGGGTACCCAAGGAGGAGAGAGTGGTGATTGGAGTTGACTTCAATGGACATGTTGGTGAAGGGAGGTGATGAGGAGGTGATGGGTACGTATGTTGTCAAGGAGAGGAATGTGGAAGGACAGATGGTGGTGGATTTTCTGAAAAGGATGGAAGTGTCTGGGGTGAATACACATTTCAAGAAGGAGGAACACAGGGTGACACACAAGAGTGGAGGAAAGTACACACAGGTGGACTATATCTTATGTAAGAGGCGCAATCTGAAAGGGATTGGCGACTGCAAGGTGGTGACAGGGGAGAATGTAGCTAGGCAGCATCGGATGGTGGTTTGTAGGATGACTTTGGAGACCAAGAAGAGGAAGCGAGTGAAGACACAGCCGAAGATCAAATGGTGGAAGTTGAAGAAGGAAGACTGTTGGGTGGAGTTCAGGCAGGAGGTAAGACAGGCACTGGGTGGTAGTGAAGAGTTACCAGATGGCTGGACAACCACTGCAGAAATAGTGAGGGAGACAGCTAGGAAGGTACTTGGTGTGTCATCAGGACAGAGGAAGGAAGACAAGGAGACTTGGTGGTGGAATGAGGAAATACAGGAAAGTATACAGAGGAAGAGGTTAGCAAAGAAGAAGTGGGATAGTAAGAGAGATGAAGAAAGTAGACAGGAATACAAGGAGATGCAGTGTAAAGCGAAGAGAGAGGTGGCAAAGGAAAAGACGTATGGTGAGTTGTATGAGAGGGTAGACGCTAAGGAAGGAGAAAAGGACTCATACCAATTGGCTAGACCGAGGGATTGAGCTGCGATGGATGTGCAGAAGGTTAGGGTGATCAAAGAGAGATGGAAATGTGCTGACAAGTGAGGGGAGTGTGTTGAGAAGGTGGAAGTACTTTGAGGGGCTGATGAGATCAGGCAGGAGTTTCTGTGGACTATGATGTTTGATGATGACATTGTGGTTTGTAGCGAGAGTAGGGAGCAGGTTAAGGAGAGCCTGGAGAGGTGGAGGTATGCACTGCAGAAAAGAGAAATCAAAGTCAGAGGAACAAGACAGAATACATACATACGCGTGGCCAAGAGGGAGGACAGCGGAATGGTGAGGATGCAAGGAGTAGAGGTGGCGAAGGTGGATGAGTTTAAATACTTGGGGTTAACTGTTTAAAGTAACGGGGAGTGCAGAAGAGAGGTGCAGGCAGGGTGGAGTGGGTGGAGAAGAGCATCAGGAGTGAAAGGGAAAGGTTTACAAGATGGTAGTGAGACCAGCTATGTTGTATGGTTTGTTTGGACATGGTGGCACTGACGAAAAGACAGGAGGGGGAGCTGGAGGTGGCAGAGATGAAGATGATAAGATTTTCACTGGGAGTGATGAAGAAGGACAGGATTAGGAAGGAGTATATTAGAGGGACAGCTCAGGTTGGACAGTTTGGAGACAAAGCAAGAGAGGCAAGATTGAGATGGTTTGGACATGTGTGGAGGAGAGATACTGGGTATACTGGGAGAAGGATGCTGAATATGGAGCTGCCAGGGAAGAGGAGAAGAGGAAGGCCAAAGAGGAGGTTTATGGATGTGGTGAGGGAGGACATGCAGGTGGCTGGTGTGACAGAGGAAGATGCAGAGGACAGGAAGAGATGGAGACGGATGATCCTCTATGGAAGGAGAAGAAGACCTGTTGGTGCCTACCTCTTGAGAAATTGGGCACCAGTAGTTTGGTTACTTTGGGGACTGCCTATATAGCGGCTAGTCTGAATATGAGAGTGGTGTTCGGACTGGTGCCCCTCCTCTTCCGCTGTCAATAAGTTCTCCTCCAACGGCGTGCCCTCGTTGTAGAAGAGCAGGCTCCGGGAACGGACTGCATCAGAAACACAAACACACGCACAACATTAGAGGCAATGTTGAGCAATTTTGCCTTGGCCATAGACTTGAAAGGAGATCAAATCAATGCTGAGAGCACAGCAAGCTACACAAGCAAATATCAACAGTTTGTACAAGAGGATGTGTTAGGACGTTTGTAACTGTTCCATGCAGTATGGTTTGGAATGAAGCCCAAGCTTCATGCATTTTGTCAGAGGCCGGCAATTTCATCCAAGTTTCTTACAACTCCGACAGTTCGGTCTGTCTTTTCTATTCTTAGAACTTGTTTGAGCGCTAAATAATTTGGTTGAACTCAGGCCCATGCTTTCCTAATTTCCTGGTCAATCAGTGTTCTTTCATCAAACCGATCAGTAGAAACAAAACTGTCATTTATTTGAAAAGCACGTCATCCTTGTTTTGGTCTTCTGCATGTTTTTTCTTAATGAACATGACCTTTTAAGAAGTCAATTCCACTATTTCTACATCTTTTTTTTCTTTTCCCCATTTCTCCCCAATTGTATCCAGCCAATTACCCCACTCTTCTGAGCCGTCCCGGTCGCTGCTCCACCCCCTCTGCCGATCCGGGGAGGGCTGCAGACTACCACATGCCTCCTCCCATACATGTGGAGTCACCAGCCGCTTCTTTTCACCTGACAGTGAGGAGTTTCACCAGAGGGACGTAGCGCGTGGGAGGATCACTATTCCCCCCAGTTCCCCCTCCCCCCCAAACAGGTGCCCCGACCGACCAGAGGAGGCGCTAGTGCAGCGACCAGGACATGTACCCACATCCGGCTTCCCACCCACAGACATGGCCAATTGTGTTTTGTAGGGACACCCGACCAAGCCGGAGGTAACACGGGGATTCGAACCGGCGATCCCCGGCAATTTCACACTTTTAAATGGGAAACTGAAAATCATTAGTCTACATTTCTGTATTTGAAAAGTCACCAAACAGAACTTCAGCATATTCTCTTCTTACCCTCCTCGGTTTTTTTAACCGTCTTGAACTATCTTGTACAATGTCAGGCTGGAAGTTTTCATAAATAAGTTTTGCAGTTTGGTCGATCACATTCTTGTTTTGGTTTATCACTGATCCACTAAGAGATAACGTGTAACTTAAAGCTTGCATGCGACTTTATGGACCACTTCATAATGAGCATCAACCTGCTACTAACAACACAGCAGTCAGGTGAAAGTGAGTTTTCAGTGGTTAGCTAGGTAGATCATCACATCCACTGATGCTTTTTATTCATGAAAAGTTTGCAGACTTTATATTCATGGACCTACCCTGACTGGTGGTGTACAGCTCCGCTGATGGAAGGGAGGAAGGAGGAGAAGAGGAGGAGGAGGAGGAAGAAGACTGAATGAAGAAGGTGAGGGGAGGGAGGCAAGGAGAGAAGGAGCCCAACACCAGGACAAAACATAGCACCACCATCTGGACAAACGGAGAAATAACACAATCACATTAATACTGCTACTAATACTAATAACATAGGTATGTGTTGTGTTGGTGTATGTGTGCTGGTGAATGTGTGTGTGTGTGGTGTATGTGTGTCGGTTACCATGAGACAAGTCCCAGTTTGAGTTGAGGCCATTTTACAAGAATGAGGAGCAACTTTTCCAGAAACCAATGACTGAAGCTTCTGCAGCTGCTGTAAGAGAGACCTGGAGAGAGAGAGAGAGAGAGAGAGAATTAAAGAACAGCGGGTCAGTGAAAGATAACAGGATCGATGATACAAGGTGAAATGCTCATCTATTCCTCTTTGTTTTCACCAGACCTGCCATTACTTGTATACTAATTTGTTTATGGTGATGAATTTTAACTGATAATATTTCTAATAGTTTTAAAACGAGGCACCAACATGTAACAAGATGGGCAAAGAATCGATCGTGTGTGTGAATGGTTTCAACTGAGGAAGTCTTATCTATGCTGCACTGCATTTCTATCAGAATCAGAATCACTTTGTCGTTTCCCTGCATTTCATGCACTTGTGCACATGAAATGCAATGAAACATCGTTTCCTCCAGCCCACAGCAGTGCAACACAATGACAAAGACTACAACAACTGCAAAAACACATATATCCAAACTAACATATATCCAAACTAACATATATCTAAACTACAAAAAAAAAAATCACTGTCCAGGAGAACAAATGCCAGCCAGGATGACCGTCAGAACTGTCGGTCTGCATGGGCTAGCAGTTAGCTTAGCCTGCCCTGCTTCCGTGTCCTGTCAGACCGCCCTCAGTGTTTCCTCTTCAGGTGCAGTTCCAGTCAGGGCCGTGGTCCTTGGGCCCACAGGACAAAACAGACCAGGCTCTCTCAGCCGATCTAACACCAGCTCTCCCAGCCAGACACCTTCAACACACCTCCCCGCACTCCACGCGACGACACAAAAAACACAGTCAAGGCTAGACGAGGCCGCCGCCAGGCCGCCCTTGGTGTTATCGGAACTGCTGGTCTGCATGGGCTAGCAGTTAGCTTAGCCTGCCCCACTTCTGCGTCCTGTCAGACCACCCTCAGTGTTTCCTTTTCAGGCTCAGCTCCAGGCAGGACCGTGGTCCTTGAGCCCACAGGACGCCACAGACCAAGCTTCCTCAGCCATTCTAACACCAGCTCTCCCAGCCAGACACCTTCAACACACCTCCCCGCACTCCACACGATGATATGAAAAACACAGTCAAGGCTAGCCGAGGCCGCCGCCAGGCCGCCCTCAGTGTTATCAGAACTGCCAGTCTGCATGGGTTAGCAGTTAGCTTAGCCTGCCCCACTTCCACGTCCTGTCAGACCACCCTCGGTGTTTCCTCTTTGGGGACAGCTCCCGGCAGGGCCGTGGTCCCTGGGCCCACAGGATGCAGCAGACCAAGCTCTCTCAGCTGATCCTGCGTCAGCTCTCCCAGCCATCAAACCAAGACAAACTTAGACGCAGATGTGGACAAAGACACTGCATGGACGGTACTGGATGAGGCCGCTGCAAACGTGAATTTTCGCCATCATCTTTATATCAAAATAAACACGTTTATTTCTATATAGTTGCAGTGAGTACAGTGGTCATAATTGGATGGCACCTTTTAAATGATTTAGTATTTCACATTGGGTGGCATTATAATGAAACAGACAGACAGTAAATGACAAGAGGTGACACTCTATATCCTTAAAGCCCTGATGGGGAAAATTGGGAAGAACGTTACGATGAGCATTGGATGAGGGATCGGTCTTCTGGGACAGACAGACATGCAACAGGTGCCAAGTGGTCAGAGAGAGACTCGTGTCTTGACAGATTTAGAAATAAGACACCCCATGAAACAATGCAAAAAAGGAACGTGGCTGTTAGGACAGTGCTGCATGTGTGTGCAGTAAAGCATCCTACCCAAACATTGTCAGAGAGCAGCACCATCCCTTGCTTTGCATTTTCAAAACTGGTTAGGATATCCACAGACTTCTGACAACATCTTCCTGTCAGCGCATGCTCCGCTGTGATGACATCGTCTGTCATGTCATGTTAGCGTGCATGATGGCGTTCTGTTTTGTTCTTTTGTGTGTGTATGTGTGTGTGTGTGTGTGTGTGTGTGTGTGTGTGTGTGTGTGTTTTTGAGTTGCAAGTCTTGATTGTCTTGGTCTATATTATCTAAATAAACGTCTAATATGCTGGATCTATACAAGGTGTTCTAGATCATATTCATAAGCCTATGGATCATCGATAACAGTTCAGCACTACAACCAGAGGTTTGCTCCTACAGACCATTCACCCGGAGCCAGGAAGATCTTCTACAACTACGGTCTTCTATCCCCTGCAACGTGAAGCCAGTAGCTATCCTTCCTCCAGAGATCCGACTGAGAAAAAGAGGTAGGCGAGGTGGTGTACGTCCCTCCACCTTACTGGTGAACGTCCATTCCCTTCAGAACAAAATGGATTTAGTGCACGCCAAGTGCCAGAAGGCAAGGGCCTTCAGAGACGCCTGCATCATCGCTCTGACTGAAACCTGGCTCAGTGAGGCCGACCCAGACACCGAGGCCAGTCCTCATCACTTTTCCATCGTAAGGGCTGACAGGACTAGTCAGTGGGGCAAGGAGAGGGTCAGTGGGGTCGGCATCTTTATCAACAAGAGGGGGTGTAGGCATCTGGGTGGTATAGCGGTCTATTCTGTTGCCTACCAATATGGGGGTCGGCAGTTCGAATCCCCGTCTTACCTCTGGCTTGGCCGGGCGTCCCTATAGACACAATTGGCTGTGTCTGTGGGTGGGAAGCCAGATGTGGGTATGTGTCCTGGTCGCTGCACTAGCGCCTCCTTTGGTCGGTCGGGGCGCCTGTTCGGGGGGGAGGGACTGGGGAGAATAGCGTGATCCTCCCATGTGCTATGTCCCCCTGGCCATCTCCTCACTAGGTGAAAAGAAGCGGCTGGGTGATTCCACATGCATGGAGGAGACGTGGTAGTCTGCAGCCCTCCCCGGATCAACAGAGGGGGTGGAGCAGCAACCGGGACGGCTTGGAAAATAGGGTAATTGGCCAAGTACAATTGGGGACAATAAGGGGGGGGGGGGCAAAAAGAGGTGGTGTAATAACATCAAAACCCACAGCATAGTCTGTGCTGACGTGGAGATGCTGACCCTGTCATTACACCCCTTTCTATATCCCGAGGGAATTCCCCACTGTGGTCATCGGCTGTATTTACATTCCACCCGGCACTCACACCAAAGTGGCAGTAGAGCTAGTAGCTGAGAACGCTAGCTCCATGCTCGGTGTTTATTGCGGGTAAGTTCAACAAATGCAGACTTGATGGTGTTCTGCTCTCTTTCCATCAGCATGTGGACATTTCCAGGAGGAAAGATAACATTCTGGACCTGTGTTATGGCAGCTTCAGCACTCGGGCACATCCTCCGCTTGGCTTTTGTTGTCTTCCTCCTTCCACACTACAAATCGGAACTGAAATGCACCTAGCCTCAAATCCACTGCGCCACCCAATGGTCTGAGGACGCCATCACACAATTACAAGGCTCACTGGCACACACAGACTGGGACATTTTTCAAGGCGATCTGGATTATAGAGCATCACTTATCACTGACTACATCAAATTCTGCATCACCACCACCATACCCACAAAAACTCAGAAGATATCCTCATGCCGAGCCCTGGATTACCTCCCATATTTAGCACAGTCTGAAAGAAAAGCAGAAGGCATTTCAGCGCAGGGGATGGGCTTCTCTAAAAAAACAATTAACAGAAAGATCAAGGATGATATTTATTAAGGCCAAACTCAAATAAAAAGACACTCTGAACACCTTCTACGCAGTTCAACATCCACAACCACTCTTCTGCCTGTGAGGAGCTGCTTAGTGCCCTCCCCTCTCCCGAGCCCACACACTCACCCTTCACAACGGAGGATGTCCGACAGCAGCTGGGCAGGTGCAAACCTGGCAAGGCACCAGGGCCAGATAGCATCCTGGCCAGGGTGCTCAAGCTCTGTGCCATGGAGCGCTCCCCCATCCTCTACTCCATCTTCTGGGAATCCTATAGGACAGCATCAATTCCCATCCTCTGGAACACATCCACCATTATACTGGTACCCAAGAAACCCCACCCCTCTGAACCTAACCACTACCAACCAGTCACACTCACCCCAATAGCCATGAAATGCCTGGAAAAACTGATCCTACGCACCATTCTACCAGCCATCAGTCCACAGCTGGACCTATATCAGTTTGCCAACAGGGCCACATGGGGGACAGAGGATGCTGTGGCATTTCTCCCTGACTCCTTCCTCCAATATCTGGAATCACCTGGCATGTTTGCTTCAATTCTCTTCACCGACTTCAGCGCTGCCTTCAACACGATTCAACGCCACCAGATGATCAAGAAACTTCTCCACCACAACATTCCTCCACCCCTCATCCACTGGGTCCACAACTTCCTTAGCAACAGACCACATGCTGTAAGAACAGGCACAGTAACATCATCAACTATCATCACCAACACCAGAGCCCCTCAGGACTGTGTCCTCAGCCCGTTTTACTACACTCTCTACACAAACGACTGCATCAGCCCTTCACCCATCACCACTTACTACAAATACTCAGATGATACTGCCATACCGGGACTACTTAATGACCATAACTCCATCATAGCCTCTCACCACTCCATGTCTCATTTTACACAGTGGTGCATGGACAACTACCTCCAAATGAATATGGACAAGACAGAAGAACTTGTCATTAACACACCAAACACACCCCTCACTGGACTGAACCCCATCTCCATCCACAGCAAGACTGTAGAACAGGTCAACAACTCAAATATCTTGGACTCACTTTAGACAATAAACTCAGCTTTGATCAACACATCACTAATATCCATCAACAATCCCAGCAGAGACTCTGCATCATCCGCAAGCTCAGAGCACTTCCTGTTGCCCCCCACCTCCTGTTGTTACTTTACAAAAGCATAATCCAGGCCATCCTGCTGTACTGTTCCCCATTTCTATACCATGCTGACCATCTGCAACAAAAACACACTTACCAGGATCACACATGCTGCCTCCAAAATCATCAACTTCCCTACACCCAACCTCTCACACATGAACGACAAAGCCATCACACGCCTTGCACTCACAATAGTGAATGACACCGATCACCCCTCAATTTATATCTCACACTACTGCCTTCAGGCTGCAGATGCAGGACTCTGACATGGAGGAGTGCTGCTTTGGCAGAAGTTTTGTCCCTTCTGCCACAGCAGCACTAAACAAACTGCCTCACTGACCTAGCATAGAGCCAGACTCATCTGTGGCTGTGAGTGAATGTTGTGTGTTTATGTATCTGTATGTATAGCTGTATGCTGCAGTGTGGCTATCAGCCTGTTTCTGTGACAACACATTTCCTGCAGGACAATAAAAACTATACCTACATATATCTATCTTTCTACCCAGCCTACTTCAGCCTGTCTTCAACCTAACACACAAACCACACCTCACTTAGCACAACAGCACTGGTGTGGACTAGGGGTGCACACCAATGCTGTTGGTGCAGTATTCTTTTTACAATTTTGACCCTTCCATACTTGTGTTAACATAAGCAAAACGAAATAAATGATTGCTGGTCTAACTGTGATTAAGGTGTAAATGTATTATTTGGGTGTGATGCTAATTTTCACTTCATGATGACACAATGACAATGATGTTGGATTGCTTATGCCTGTGAATGACACACGCAGTTAGACAGTAAAGACCCGTTAAACTTTCAGCCTCGACTCTGTATCGCTATTTTGTCCACACTAGGGATCGACCGATAATCGGCCAGACTGATAATCGATCGATTCCTAGTGTGGACACACATGAACGGCCCACACAAAGCACATGGTATGTGCTTTGTGTGGGCCTGAATCCAAATGCCAGCTTATTCTAGAAACAAATAACCTTACTGGAAATATAAGAAACTATCAGTTAGAGCAATGGTTCTGAAACGTTTTGAACCAAACACCATATCAAACCAAAGAATCCAAGTACCACCAACAAACCACTAACTTACTACTCCCCACACACACACACACACACACACACACACACACACACACACACACACACACACAGACACACAGACACACACACACACACACACACACACACACACACCAATGGACTACGGTCTTTCATGGATGTCTTTGCTGGCAAATACAATCACGCCCCCAAACCTGCAGTATAATAATATGATTATACTGGTTAAATAAATCACAAATTCGGAACGTTCAGATATTGTAAGGATGGAGATTAGGCTTTGCCAGTCTCTCAGAGCATACAACAGATGTGCAGTCATCTAGTGTACCACCAAGGGGCGCTCTGTGTACCACCTGCGGTACGCATACCACAGTTTGAGAACCACTGACTTAGAGCACGTAAAGATTATGTAACCCTGCATGTGACCGTGTGAGAGAGAGACAGAGACAGAGAGAACAAGAGAGAGAGAGCGACAGCGAGAGAGAGAGAGCGACAGCGAGAGAGAGTGAAAGAGAGAGAGACAGAATGATAGCGGTTGAGTGGGAGAGTGTCCTAGTGACAGCATGAGAGAGAGACAGAGAGAAAGAGAGAGAGAGAGAGAGAGAGAGAGAGAGAGAGCAGGAGAGAGCGTGGGCTCGAGAGAGAAAGACAGAGAGAGAGAGCGAGAGAGGCAGAATGATAGCGGTTGAGTGGGAGAGTGTCCTAGAGACAGAATGAGAGAGAGAGAGCGAGTAAGAGAGCGAGTGAGAGAAAGGCAGAGGGACAGAGAGAGTGAGAGAGAGAAAGTATGAGAAGAGCCTTGGATTGTGGGATACTCGAGACAATTTACGAGATAGCTTAAAAACGGCTGGATCGCTGGATCCAGTATCTGCAAGGCGACCTTTTTGTTGTTTGTTGTCTTTTTACCAGGGTGATGGTTTTTGTTTCTTACATGTGTCATACCATTGCCTCATCTGGCAAAGAAAAGAAGGCCAACATACACCCCCATGTGCCGGCGCAGGCAGTAATCGGCTGCTAACTTAGGTGTGGCATGGGCCGGCTCATTTCTAAAGTGGCAACTGGTCACTAGATAACATACAACTCCCTCATTTGCGTGTGTGTGTGTGTGTGTGCGCGTGTGTGTCCTGCCTCCCCCACCCACCACTAAATACAGTATACTGTGAACATATATAGCCATTTGAAACCACAAGACAGACACACACACACACACACACAATCACACAGGACACGCTAACGCTAACTTAGAGCTAGCAAACAGAAATATAAAATGAATGCATGAACATTCCTGACCGTCTGGCCTCGGTCCTGGTGTGGACCAGGCTGCTCCACGCTGGGTCGCGCTACAGAAGATAATAAAATCCGTTCCCCTGTACGCCCGAATCGCACTTCATTTGTAAAAGGCCACATTTTCCAAAGGTCACGTCTCCTTATAGCCCGAAACTGCCGTGGAGGTTTTGGGAGCAGCAAGGCTTCAGTCCGACTCCCACGGTGTTCACGCTGCTCGAGAAGTCAGCACGTTCCGTTGTCAAGTTGTGACCAGCAGAATTCAGAGAGCGAGTACTTTCTGACAAGAGTGCAATACTTAACGTCAGTAGATACAACAGCATCTGAAGACGGTAGCACGGGATGAGGTAGGCCAGATGAACGGGGCTGAAAGACAGAAGGTCTCTACGGGTATTAACGACAGATTATAGTAGATACTGACTGGTAGACTCTGGAGCGTAGGGCAGCAGTGGGTTATAGTAGATGCCAGTACAATCTGGAGAGCAGGGTTCTAGTGGTATTAGGAAGCAGTAGATGGGAAGCAGAAGACGGCAGAAGGAAAGTTCTGTGGCCAGTAGATGGAAACACAGGCCCAATCCTGGTAAGCAAGATCAGTATTAGTGTCAATGACACTGAGTCAGCATCATGATTCCAGAGTTTATACTGTTCCCTCGCAGCCAGGGGGTCCTAGCCCCAACCCAAAGCGCCCATCTGCCTGACTGCCTTTACAAGTCATTGTAGCAGTCTTCAGGAGAAGGACATTTTTGTTTTACATAACTTTCACAACAAGGAGTTTTTCATTTGTTATTTATCAGTCTCGATCGAATTTTGATGCTTCTGTCTGACAAACACAGGACAATGAGACTAGCCGCCAAAAGACTAGAGATCAGGAATCAGGAATGTTTGTCATTTTATTTCATGCACTTGCACACATGAAATGAAATGAAACATAATTTCCCCAGCCCACAGCAGTGCAACACAAAGACAACAACACATATCCAAAAACTACAAGAACACACATATCCAAACTAACACATTTATCCAAACTAAACAAAACAAAAATCACTGTCCAGGAGAACGAACGCCAGCCAGGATGACTGTCGGAACTGCCGGTCTGCATGGGCTGGCAGTTAGCTTAGCCTGCCCCGCTTCTGCGTCCCATCAGACCGCCCTCGGTGTTTCCTCTTCGGGTGCAACTCCGGTCAGGGCCGTGGTCCTTTGGCCCACAGGATGCAGCAGACCAAGCGCTCCTAGCCGATCTAGCGCCAGCTCTCCCAGCCATCAAACGGAAACATAAACTTAAGACACAGTTGTGAACAAAGACACTGCATGGACGGTACTGGGTGAGGCCGCTGCAAACGTGAATTCGTGCCACCATCTTCCCACACCAGAAGCGTGTTATTTATATTTATTTATACTGTCATCTATCAGTCCGATCTAATTTTGATACTTCTGTCTGACAGACACAGGACAATGAGTCTATCAGCCAAAAGATTATTGATCACTGTACTATCATTCAAAATGTTTGTCTCTGGATCAGGGTCCCCGTGAAATATGATTTAGTGATTTACAGTACACAGACACCATACATAGCCAAAATCAGAGATACTTGATCACATCGCTATAAATCCTGCTGTGTTCCCCAAACACCACTACATCACTCATTCCTCTCTACAAAATAATCCCGAGGGTGAATGTGTCTTTATAACAATGAAGTCATTTTTCCAGGAAATACGACCACTTCTGTTTGCAATGGTGTCAACCAAAACCCCAAACTCCTTTTAGGAGCCTCAAGTTTGGAGATAAATGGGTCTGCTGCAATATACTGACTGCACCTAAAGCAACACTTTATCAACTACAACTTAGAATAAAAACTTCTAGAGTACATGGAGGTTTGTGGTTCTAACAGGTGGCTGATTGGATGGAACCAGCAATGGTTGCAACCAGCAACCATTAAGGAGTAACAGAACCCTTGACCATTTTAGTGAGTCTACTAACATCGTCAGGTTGTAAAGGTTAAAAAATGTCAGGCTGGTCTTGGTACTCTGTGATGTTAGCATGGCAGGATAAACACACCTGCAGCTAATAACATTAATAATGCATCTGTTTGATGTAGATGTACCAGCACCCCTATCAGCACTGACATACAGACAGACAGAGCCAGCACTAACAACTGTCAATAATACTGTCAATGCTGCTTCTTTGGTACACTTATGTACATCCTGGTTTAAACAAGTGAGCAAATCCCACAGCACAATACTACTACTACTACTACTTTCAGCTGCTCCTGTTAGGGGTCGCTACGGAGGATCATCTATTTCCATCATTTTCTGTCCTCTGCATCTTCCTTTGTCACACCAGCCACCTGCATATCCTCCCTCACCACATCCATAAACCTCTTTGGTCTTCCTCTTCTCCTCTCCCCTGGCAGCTCCATATTCAGCATCCTTTCCCAATATACCCAGCATCTCTCCTCCATACATGTCCAAACCATCTCAATCTTGTCTCTCTTGCTTTGTCTCCAAACCGTCCAACCTGAGCTGTCCCTCTAATATACTCGTTCCTAATCCTATCGTGTCTGTGAATGTTCTCATTCATCCAGGTCATGGCTATCCAAAGGAGTTGAATCAAGTGCAACTGGACTTGGTATATATCCTTGAGGACGTTTCGCCTCTCATCCAAGAGGCTTCCTCAGTTCGTGCCTTTCTGACTAGACCAAGCTAGTCTGACTGGCTGGTGATGAGACTCAGAATTTATCCTCTAGGAGTCGTTGTCAGAGCTATTGATATGCGTGGCTCTTTGTGATCCGATGTTTACCAATGTCCGTCGCTAACAGAGCCACAGATATGAGTGGTACACATCGGTACACAAAAGCGCCACTCACATCTATGGCTCTGTTAGTGACGGGCATTGGTAAACATCCTGTCATGTTTTCTCTAAATCCACAAAGACACAATGTAACTCCTTCTGACCTTCTCTACACCTCTCCCATCAACATTCTCAAAGCAAACATCACATCTGTGGTGCTCTTTCATGGCATGAAACCATACTGCTGCGTGCTGACCGTCACCTCTCCTCTTAACCTAGCTTCTATTACTCTTTCCCAAATCTTCATGCTGTGGCTGATCAACTTTATACCTCTGTAGTTGTTACAGTTCTGCACATCGCCCTTGTTCTTGAAAATTTGTACCAGTATGTTTCTTCTCCACTCCTCAGGCATCCTCTCACTTTCCAAGATTGTGTTAAACAATCTAGTTAAAAACTCATCTGCCATCCCTCTGCCTCCATAGGTATGTCATCTAGACCAACCACCTTTCCACTCTTCATCCTCTTCATAGCTGCCCTCACTTCCTCCTTGCTAATCCAACACACTTCCTGATTCACTATCCTCACATCATCCAACCTTCTTTCTCTCTCATTTTCTTCATTCATCAGCCCCTCAAAGTACTCCTTCCACCTTCTCAACTCACTCTCCTTGCTTGTCAGCACATTCCCATCTCTATCCGCCATCACCTTAACCTGCTGCACATCCTTCCCAGCTCAGTCTCTCTGTCTAGCCAATTGGTACGGTTCTTCTCCCTCCTTAGTGTCCTGCCTTTCATACAACTCACCATAGGTTTTTTTCCTTTGCCACCCCTCTCTCTGTTTGCTTTACGCTGCATCTCCTTGTACTCCTGTCTACTTTCTTCATCTCCGACTATCCCACTACTTCTTTGCCAACCTCTTCCTCTGTATACTTTGCTGTACTTCCTCTTTCCACCAACAAGTCTGCTTGTCTTCCTTCCTCTGTCCTGATGACACACCAAGTATCCTCCTAGCTGTCTCCCTCACTATTTCTGCAATGGTTGCACAGCTATCCAGCAACTACCATACGGTGCCTGTCTTAACGCCTTCCTGAACTCCACACAAGTCTTCCTTCTTCAGCTTCCACCATTTGATCCTTGGCTCTGCCTTCACTCTCTTCCTCTTCTTGGTCTCCAAAGTCATCCTACAGACCATCATCCGATGCTGCCT
Organism: Lampris incognitus; assembly: GCF_029633865.1. Classification (NCBI taxonomy): domain Eukaryota; kingdom Metazoa; phylum Chordata; class Actinopteri; order Lampriformes; family Lampridae; genus Lampris; species Lampris incognitus. The sequence continues at coordinate 24,282,220 of NC_079231.1, read as the reverse complement.
AGCTACATTCTCCCGTTGCCCTCTTGCAGTCTCCAATCCCTTTCAAATCGCACGTCCTACATAAGATACAGTGAACCTGTGTGCACCTTCCTCCACTCTCGTACGTCAACCTGTGTTCCTCCTTCTTCTTGAAATTATGTATTCACCACAGCTATTTTCATTCTTTTTGAAAATCCCACCACCATCTGTCTTTCCATATTCCTCTCCTTGACACCATACCTACCCATCACCTCCTCATCACCTCTGTTCCCTTCACCAACATGTCCATTGAAGTCCGCTCCAATCACCACTCTCTCCTCCTTGGGTACCCTCTTCACAACTTCATCCAACTCACTCCAGAATTCTTCTTTCTCTTCCATCTCACACCCAACTTGCGGGGCATATGTGCTGATAACATTCATCAATACAACTTCGATTTCCAGCTTCATACTCATCACTTTGTCTGACACTCTCTTCACCTCCAGCACACTCTTGACATACTCTTCCTTCAGAATGACCCCTACCCCGTTTCTCCTCTCATTCTCACCATGGTAGAAGAGTTTGAACCCACCTCCGATACTCCTGGCCTTACTCCCCTTCCACCTGGTCTCTTGCACACACAGTATGCCTACCTTTCTTCTCTCCATCATATCAGCCAGCTCGCTCCCTTTACCAGTCACAGTGCCAACATTCAAAGGTCCGATTCTCATCTCCACACTCTTACCCTTCCTCCTCTCTCACTGCCTCTGGACATGCCTTCCTCCTTTCCTGCTCCTTCGCCCAACAGTAGCATAGTTTCCACCAGCACCCTGCTGGCCAACAGTACCAGTGGTGGTTGTTGGTAACCCGGGCCTCGACTGATCCGGTACAGAAATCTGATTAATGATCTGAATATTTGATTTGGCAAAGATTTTATGCCGGACACCCTTCCTGATGCAACCCTCCCCATTTATCCGGGCTTGGGACCGGCACTAAGAACGCACTAGTTTGTGCATCCTCAGTGGCTGGGTTTCCCACAGCACAATGAAATTCAGTAAAAACATTGACATGAAATGGAGAAGGCTGCTGGAGGGGTGTGTAAGAAGTACTCGCTGTTGAAGAAATTCAAAAATTCCATTTCCACCGCTCTTTATTTCCTAATATCTGTAGTGACATGTCCAGTTTTCCAGCTTGAATGAATATTTGCTTTCTTTCTTTTTCAAATTTGCCATTTCCATTTAGCGTTCAGTATTTGTACCTTCAAAATGTTAAGTAAAAAAGCCTACATGAAAATATATCAGCATATGTACTGTCTGTTTAAAGGCTGACAGAGTCGTTTATTCAGCTCAGCCTATAGCTTTAACCGAAGTCTGTGATTAATTTAGTTCTCTGAACTGCCCTCACATTGTCCTGAAACTCCCCCCCCCCCCACACACACACACAGAAGCTCTGATTCAGTTGTTTGGAGTTGGTGGTGAACTTGTTCAGCCTTTGGCTTTTATTGACCTTTCTTTCATCTGATTTTGTGTGTTTTTTTGTGTGTTTCTGTGAAACACTTTTGTGGTCAGGCTTTGTTCACAAACGGCTTATAAATAGACTTGGCTTTGTGGTTTTTAAGAAAAGTCCAGTCGTCTCAGAGGCGCTGGGAGAGGGGGATGAGGAGCTGAAACCATTGTGTTGTTTCTTAACCCCCCCAGACCATCCCAACACACACACACACACACACACACACACACACACACACACACACACTCGTTAGCCCCAACAGCAAGAGTTACACTTTTTTTGGCTGTAGTTTAAGAAGTGCTGAGCTGTAAAATTCACCAACAGTCCACCTCACAGTCGTTCTCAGCCAATGCTTCCAAACACAACTTATCTTTATATGCAGCACATTTCATTTGTCTTCAGCATCTTCTGTTCATTTGATTTATTGTGTTCTTGTCTCTATTCTCGTTCCCCTGCTACAATGACCAATTCTCTCCACTGTTGCACTGTTATACTGTTGCACTCTTACACTATTAAATTTTTACACTGTTGCACTCTTACACTGTTGTACTCTTACACTCTTACATGGTTGCTCTCTTACACTGTTGCACGCTTACACTATTGCACTCTTACACTCACTGTCACACTGTTGCACTCTTACACTATGCACTCTTACACTCACTGTCACACTGTTGCACTCTTACACTGTTGTACTCTTACACTCTTACATGGTTGCTCTCTTACACTGTTGCACTCTTACACTATTGCACTCTTACACCTTTGCACTCTTACACTCACTGTCACACTGTTGCACGCTTACACTGGTGCACTCTTACACTGTTACACTATTGCACTCTTACACTGTTGCACTCTTACACTGTTGTACTGTTACACTGTTGCACTGTTACACTGTTGCACTGTTATACTGTTGCACTGTTATACTGTTACACTGTTGCACTGTTACACTGTTGCACTGTTGCACTGTTACACTGTTGCACTGTTGCACTGTTACACTGTTGCACTGTTACACTGTTGCACTGTTATACTGTTGCACTGTTATACTGTTGCACTGTTACACTGTTGCACTGTTATACTGTTGCACTGTTATACTGTTGCACTGTTGCACTCTTACACTTGCAGTTACACTTACACCATTGAACTCTTACACTTGCACTGTTGTACTCTTACACTGTTATGCTCTTACACTCTTACACTTGCAGTCTTACACTCTTAAACTGTTACACTGTTGCACTCTTACACTGTAGCAGGGTTACACACTTACACTCTTACTGTTGCACTCTTACACTGTTGCACACTTACACTGTTTAACTGTTACATTGTTGCACTGTTACAGTTACACTGTTGAACTCTTACACTCTTAACACTGCTGCACTGTTACACTGTTGCAGCTTCTTCTCCTCTGGCTGTCTCCTCTCTTATGTAAAAGTTACGAGTTCGCATGAGTCTCAGTTTGCTGTTTGCTGTTTGCTGACTCATGTTTCCAGGTTTATGATGGCACGGTAGGTGGTTAAACATGCTACACTGTGTGTATGTGCGTGTGTGTGTGTGCATGTGTGTGTATGCATGTCTGTGTGTGTGTGCATGCATGTGCACATGTGCGTGCACGCATGTGCGTGCATAGCTGTGTGTCTGCGTGCATGTGTGTGCATGCAAGTGTGCGCGCATGTGTTTGTATGCACGTGTGCATGCATGTGTATGCATGCATGTCTGTGTGTGTGCACGTGTGTGTGTCTCCTCCCTGCCATGTTCAAAGGAAAAATAAGCCTTCAGCTTTAATGAAAGACTTAGCAGGAGTTACACATACACTCTCTCCCCTAATACACAGACAGCAGAGTGGCTTCCTGCTGTCACACACACACACACACACACACACACACACACACACACACACACACACACACACACACACACACACACAGATGATGGAAGATGCAACGCTCCAACTCCTACTTCCCTCCTCACTACTGCAGGAAAACAAATTGAACTGAATAAAAGCTAAAAACTAAATGTATGAGTGTGTGTTCGTATGTGTATTTGTGTGGGACATCACATCGGATTAAGCACCCCGAGGGATATTCTGTTGGACCTTAGGAGTTGCTAGGCAAAATCTTAAAGAGGAAAACTGGAACGATAAACTCTTTTTATCTGGTGATAAACTAAACCTAGACATCAAAAAATAATACTTCTGCCCTGCACAGAAACACTAATCATTTTTATTTCTTTGTCTGCTCGTGTGTGTTAGTGTGTGTGCATGTGTGTATATTACCTGTTTGTTGTTTCCAAGTTTTCCACTTTCCTCCACAGGTCACCGTTTTCTGAAGTGTAGCTTTCCACCCTGATACAAACACAGACACACACACAGTTAGGTTAAACAGACATGACCAGTGTGTCCAGACATCTTCACTTTAAGACATCTTCAGGAGACATCTCCAGGAGACATCTCCAGGAGACATATTCAGGAGACATCTCCAGGAGACATCTCCAGGAGACATATTCAGGAGACATCTCCAGGAGACATCTTCAGGAGACATTTCCAGGAGACATCTCCAGGAGAGCATTAGGTTCTTTGCCAGAAGATCATCAGTGTCACAGCAGGTAAGAAATTAGACTTTGTGGGAGGGCAAAGAAAGAAAGGGAGACAGAGAGAACAGATAAAGGAGGAAGATAGTAGGAAAAAAAGAGAGCATGCCCTCTTCGCCTTGACCTTTCTCCGGTCCTTCTCCTTCCCTCTTTTTATCTCTAGCTCGCTCTTTTGTTCCCGTCTGCCGGCCTCACTCGGCTGTAATCTGCCCCAACATGATTCATTTCTATTATCAGCGAGGCTTCTGGCTGGTTTCTGAGTCTGTCCTGCTGGAATAATTCTCTAAATCTCTTCCAGTCTTTGTAAAGGGGGGGGGGGGGCATGACTCCCCTGCAGACAAATAAGAAGCCTTACAAAACAATGGAACCTGTGTGCACCCCCCCCCCCCCCACCCCCACTATCTGATGTGTAATGCGCGGTGTTTGACCACCAGCGGCAATGAAAACGTCCCATAATGACACAATAAAGACTGATTAATTAAAAACCTAACGTCCAAATAGGTGGAGTGATATTAACTTCTCAACTCACGATAAGCAGGCAGAAATCTGTACTTTGTACTATCATAACATGTGTATTCCCCTTTTTAGCTCGGGCTGACAGAAAGAGATAACAAAAATTTTGCTATCTCATCTCACTTAATTCTATCAAGCACTTCATTATTACTTTATTATTTATATTACTTATTTATATTACTTTATAATTATACTATTGGTATTGATAGATTGTATTGCAACCCAGCCACGGAAAATGCAAAAGCTAGTGAATTCTTAGTGCCGGTCCCAAGCCCTGTTAATTTGGGAGGGTGGCATCAGGAAGGGGATCCAGCATAAAATCTTTGCCGAATCAAATAACCATCCATCCATTATCAGAACCGCTTATCCTGCTCTCAGGGTCGCAGGGATGCTGGAGCCTATCCCAGCAGTCATTGGGTGGCAGGCGGGGAGACACCCTGGACAGGCCACCAGGCCATCACACACACACATACACACACACACACACACACACACACACACACACACACACACACACACACACACACACACACACACACACACCAGGCAATTTAGTACGGCCGATTCACCTGACCTACATGTCTTTGGACTTGTGGGAGGAAACCCATGCAGACACGGGGAGAACATGCAAACTCCACACAGAGGACAACCCGGGACAACACGCAAGGTTGGACTACCCTGGGGCTCGAACGCATAACCTTCTAGCTGTGAGGCGACCGCGCTAACCACTGCGCCATCGTGTCATCATACCAAATCAAATATGCGGATCATAAATCAGATTTAGGATTTATTATATGATAGATTTAGGGTGCAAGGAGTGGAGGTGACAAAGGCATATGAGTTTAAATACTTGGGGTCAACTGTCCAAAGTAACGGGGAGAGCAGGAGAGAGGTGAAGAAGAAGAGAGTGCAGGCAGGGTGGAGTGGGTGGAGAAGAGTGTCAGGAGTGATTTGTGACAGAAGGGTACCAGCAAGAGTTAAAGGGAAGGTTTACAGGATGGTAGTGAGACCAGCTATGTTATATGGTTTGGAGACAGTGGCACTAATGAAAAGACAGGAGGTGGAGCTGGAGGTGGCAGAGTTGAAGATGATAAGATTTTCATTGGGAGTGATGAAGAAGGACAGGATTAGGAACGAGTATATTAGAGGGACAGCTCAGGTTGGACGGCTTGGAGACAAAGCAAGAGAGGCAAGACTGAGATGGTTTGGACATGTGTGGAGGAGAGATGCTGGGTATATTGGGAGAGGATGCTGAATATGGAGCTGCCAGGGAAGAGGAGAAGAGGAAGGCCAAAGAGGAGGTTTATGGATGTGGTGAGAGAGAGGACATGCAGGTGGCTGGTGTGACAGAGGAAGATGCAGAGGACAGGAAGAGATGGAAACAGATGATCCGCTGTGGTGAACCCTAACAGGAGCAGCCGAAAGTAGCAATAGTAATAGTAGTAGTAGTAGATTGTATTGCAATATATATTTTTAAGTTTTTTTTTTTTAGGGGCGTCCAGGTAGCATAGCGGCCTATTCCGTTGCCTACCAATATGGGAATCGCTGGTTCGAATCCCTGTGTTACCTCTGTCTTGGTCAGGCATCCCTACATACACAGTTGGCCGTGTCTGCAGGTGGGAAGCCAGATGTGGGTATGTGTTGTGGTCGCTGCACCAGCACCTCCTCTGGTCGGTTGGGGCGCCTGTTCGGGGGGAGGGGGAACTGGGGGGAATAGCGTGATCCTCCCATGCACTACATCCCCCTGGCGAAATTCCTCACTGTCAGGTGAAAAGAAGTGGCTGGTGACGCCACATGTATCGGAGGAGACATGTGGTAGTCTGCAGCCCTCCCCGGATCATGAGGGAGTGGAGCAAAGACCAGGACGGCTCGGAAGAGTGGGGTAATTGGACGGGTACAATTGGGGGAAAAAAGGGTGAAAAATCCATTAAAAAAAGTGTTTTGTTTTGTAATCAGAGTATTTTTAGTTACATTTCGTTACTCTCTGGCATTAGCTTAGGGTGTCGCAAAATCTAATTTTCTTGTGCAAGCACAACAATAAAGGTAGTGAACTGAACTGAACTGAACTGAACTGGACTGAACTGAATCGAAGTGAACTGAAATACACTGAGAGAGAGAAAAGAGAAGAAAAAGATATAGTTGAAACAAAAGGACAAACTCGAGAGACAAACCAGTCAAAGAAATATAAAATGAGAGAGACACATATCCTCTCCGGTCTTACTTTTTCTCCAGACATTCAACATATTCCTTCTTCTTCCTCCGACTCTCCTGAGCTGAAATCTGTACATTAACCAGGCCAAAGTAAAGAAAAGAGAGACAGAAGAACAGGTTAATAACAAGCAAAGCCTCTAAATGATATAAACTGAAATTTATTTAAGCTGAAATTTATTTCATGATTAGAAAATTGGCAGAGTTCTAGCAGAATAAAATGTGTACCAGTATTAAACCAGTTCAGAAGTCCCTTCTTCACTGAGCCCAAGGCCACAAATGACCAAACTGGCTTCATCTTCTGAACACTTGACTTTACACATAATAATAATAATAATACCCAATTTGCCCTCAGGGATGAATGAAGTATTTCTGTTTCTGATTCAGATTAACACTAGAACGACCAAGGCTGTTGTTTTGATGGTTTTGGATTTTCAAAGTTTACTAACTTTGTGAAACAAAAGATACAGACCTGCCACTCCCTGAATGCTTCTAAAATTGCAAATATTTGCATTAAAATTAGTTTTAGATCATCCATCCATCCATTATCCAAACTGCTTATCCTGCTGTCAGAGTCGCAGGGATGCTGGAGCCTATCCCAGCAGTAATTGGGTGGCAGGCAGGGAGACACCCTGGACAGGCCGCCAGGCCATCACAGGGCCAGATTTTTGTCTTGCTCCTCATTTAATGTCAGAGTGTAATTAAATAATTGCCACGACAATTTGGGGGCTCGTCCGGTATGGGTAAGGGTGAGGGCAAAAAAACAAAAACGGTGCTGCTGGTCGGAGCACACACACACACACACACACACACACATACAACTATGTCCACAGTGGTGCAATGTGCAACACACCAACACACAACTAGTCAATAAACAGAAGCAATAAAAGCTTTGGCTAACTGAGATGCTGAAATGCTGATGCTGAGTTTTTAGATCAATTGCACAAAAAAAAGTCATGATAAGATCTACCTAAAATGACCATGGGCGGTCAAAAAGACGGCTCATAATTTGCATGTGATTGTACGCGTCATGTCAGTATTTATGACGTGTGTTGGTGGCGTCATTTCCTTCGTGAAGTTCATTGCTCTGTCCTAGAAACACACTAGCGCCCTCCAGTGCAGAGAAATAGTCTAAACTTGATTTTTGATGATGTCCAACATGTCCGGTTACAGACGCACCATGACTACCACCGAGGCGCGGCAGTATTTACAGGTGTTGGACAGCCGCCATTTTAAATTGTTTGAAAAACAGTATTAAAGTTGTTACAATGTTGATTTTGGTGTCAGTCGTTTCCTAACAGACATACTAACATATGTAATGCAATAATATCTCAATTGGGTATTTATCTTGACACAATATAGAGTTTAAAAACCGTGGGCCATCATTTTGACCGCCCACGGTCATTCTAGTATTTTTTTAAAGTTCCGGTCGTTGTTTGGGACTGTTTCAATATTTATTTTTAATTATTTTTTTTACATGTCATGTTTTATAGGCCTTGTTACGTCTGTTAGATTAGCAATATGTGTTTTCTGTTTTGTTTTTCAGGTAATATTTTCACTTTTTCAATTTTGCTATTTAAGTTCGACCATGTCTCTCCGAAGTTTAAATTGTTTAAAATAGTATTATAGTTATTTCCTTCATTAGAGGCCCAGTGTAATCTGTGACAACTAATCTATATCTTAAGATCTATTTATAGACTACTGTCTATCTGCCAACTATGTTTTTATTTGTTTTTTTTAATTTTCTCTGCTGTTCCTATTATCTTGTATACTGTTAAGACTCGTCTTATGATCACCCTTAATCCAAATGTGTCTGTCTCTTGATATTGTCTAGTAGGCCCTGTTAAATTGTTCCTTCCATCTCTGTAATCCATGTGTGATGTCATGGCCTGTCTTTGTGTTAAAGGAAAATAAAAACTACTGATAATAAAAAAAAAAGTATTATAGTTGTTAAAATGTTAATTTTGGTGTCAGTTAGTTTCATAACAGACATACTAACATATGTAATGTATTAATATCTCAACTGGGTATTTATCTTGACACAATATAGAATTTAAAAACCGTGGGCCATCACTTTAACTGCCTATGGTCGTTTCCGGTAGGAGCGAAATCCCGGTCGTTCTAGTGTTTAACATGGTCTGTAGAAAGGTAACCCTTTGTGTGCGTTCCTGAAGAGTCAGATTTAACCTAAACATTGCTGAAATGGAGTTGCATAAAGCTCAAAACACTGTAAATCTAACTTTATCTTTGCCGAAAACAGGACTTCTTATTTGAGTTTAAATATCTTCCTTTGGCGTCGCCTCTTGAGCCTGAGACTCAACAGGACTACTGCCACAAGTCTTACCAGTTGCCTCTTCAAACTGGGTATAAGACCAAAATATGAGCCTTTTACGTTGTTTTTACTGTCGATATGTATAGGCAGATCACTTGAGTCTCCCAAAAGGCCACTTTGTGCCAAATGATGTTACGGGCCTTTCTGGAGTTTGCAAGACAACCTATTTTGCTACCGTGTATCTCAGCTTTACATTTGTATTTGTAAACCCGGTACTAATCACTTGGCTAATGCTACATCTTCATATGTAAACAGAAAAATATAGTGTGTGTTACACTGGCATGTTAGGACAGCTTGACAACCGATCAATCCATCAATCAATCAATCAATGTACTGACCTTATTTTTGATCTTTCGCCTCACTCTCTTTAAGGCCTTCTCTTCACTTTTGGTGAGGGGCAGCTTGTTGGGGACCGGGTAGCCCTCGGCCACCAGTGTTCTCTTCTCTTCCTCAGTGAGCAGGAGGGGTCCTGAACCCTGGAGCTTCTGCAGGCGCACACAAACACACAAGGCATTCAGTCAGAGCCTCAACATGTAAAAAAAAAAACAAAAAAAAACAAAACGCCTCTCATCTGGCCTATTTTTCGGTTCATCTCAGTGCGAGGGAAATGAGAGGCGATGATGGGCGACTCACGTGCGGCGCGGTGAGGAGGGGCGAGGAGGAGATGGCGGAGGATGAGCCAGAGGAGGAAGAGGAGGATGCGCGTGCCCCCGGCCTCTGCTGCGGCTGCGGGGAGGAGGGTGGGAGGAGAAGGTGGGGGGAGGAGGGGGGCAGGGAGCCGTCGCTGTCGCTGCCGTGGCTGCTGCTGGGTGGGGTGGGGGGCAGCTGGAGGCCGTCCTCTGTGGGGGACGCACAGCACAGCACATCACGGCTATTGTCACGCATCTACAATGTCCACCCTTTCTTTTCCCATTTATTCTTGTTTGTGGGGCTTTCCCCGTTTCTCTGGCGTGACACGAGCTTCCCCTCAAATGAACACAGCCAGAATAACTTCGTTTGCTTGGAAATAACTGAGCGGATACAAGTTCCATGCTTCCAGCACAGGCAACAGCAGATCTATAGATAGCAAAGCACCTTAAATAGACTACACACACTGACAAGAAGTCAACTCATTCATTTAGTGTGTGTGTGTGTGTGTGTGTGTGTGTGTGTGCGTGCGTACCATTTGGCAGGCTGAGGTACTTTTCCATCTCTCTGGGTTCATCTTTGATAGATACTGACTTGATCTCACTGTGGTTGCATTCCTGTATAAACAACAGCAGCATCATGTCACATACACAAACACGGTATAAACACGGTATAAACACAGTATAAACACAGTATAAACTGTCATAATTCTGCCGAAGGCAATCTGGATGGGGTGAAGAAGGTCTGCTACTACTTGTCATGAGATCTGGCGTGACGTATCACTAAAACAACGGTCAAATTTTTTTTGGAGGGGTTCCCTCTTTTTCTCCCCGACTGTACTTCGCCAATTACCCGACTCATCTGAGCCGTTCCGGTCTCTGCTCCACCCCCTCTGCCGATCTGGGGAGGGCTGCAGACTACCACGTCTCCTCCGATACATGTGGAGTCGCCAGCCGCTTCTTTTTACCTGACAGTGAGGAGTTTCACCAGGGGGACGTAGCACATGGGAGGATCACGCTATTCCCCCCAGTTCCCCCTCCCCCTTGAACAGGCGCCTTGACCGACCAAAGGAGGTGCTAGTGCAGCGACCAGGACACACACCCACACCCGGCTTCCCACCTGCAGACACGGCCAACTGTGTCTGTAGGGACGCCTGACCAAGCCCAAGGTAACATGGGGATTCGAACCAGCGATCCCCGCCCAGATAGCAACCGGATGTGGGCCACTTCAGGCAACGATGTGGCACTGATGGCCTTCTTCTGGCTCTGACAAAATGGATGTGAGCCTGAAGTGGCCCACATGTATAATAGCAAATATGGCCCAAATACGCCAAATCAAATGTGGGCCTTTTCTGGCAAAGATGCGGTGCTCTGGGCAACATGTGGTCTGGATGTGACCCCGAAGTGGCCCGTGTGGTAAATGGTGACTATGGTCCAAATATCACAAAGCAAATAAGGGCCACCTTTGGCAAATATGTGGCACATGCGGCATTGCTATGGCTTGGTGCTGGCCCAGATCTGGCAAACAGGAGCGCCATCATTCCACACGGTATGTGGGCTTGATGAAGTGTCGGGTGGGGGACGGGTCCGGGCCACAGCAATTTTGCTATCTGGGGACTACCACATGTCTCCACCGATACACGTGGAGTCGCCAGCCGCTTCTTTTCAGTGAGGAGTTTCACCAGGGGAATGTAGTGCATGGGAGGATCACGCTATTCCCCTCAGTTCCCCCTCCCTCCTGAACAGGCGCCCCCACCGACCAGAGGAGGCGCTAAAGCAGCGACCAGGACACACACCCGCATCCAGCTTCCCACCCGCAGACACGGCCAATCGTGTCCATGTTGCTTGACCAAGTAACATGGGGATCGAACTGGCGATCGGCATCACGTTTCAAGTGGATAAAACGGTGACTTATCAATAGGGAGACACTGCTTTAAAGCGCTACATTTTAATAGTTATTCATAGTTTCACAAAACGCTCAGTTCAAAATGGATTCAATAAAAAAAAACAAAAATCACCCACAACGTCCCCATGCACAAACACACCCCAACAAATGAAGCCTTTCTTGACGTACCCAGCCCCAGTTTCATGGCGTGTTAACCGGGGGGGGTGGACTTGTGTACTGCCTGCAGGGAAGCCGCCTGGCTGCCCCGAGAAGCAGCAAAAACAAAATGTCTGCCTTACCATGTGTAGTGATCCTCTGTGGGGCGGCATGAGCTTTAGCACATGTGGCGCGCCATCGGCAAGTGGCTGGTCTAACCTCTGACCCCCGTCTGGCTCCTCCTCCTTCACCAAGATGGCCGACAGGTCCTGACTGAACCCCCACTCGAACTCTGGTAGAAGGAAACAGAAAGAAAGAAAGAACATTAATCCAATCGGTAAAGAATTACCCGTGTAAATAACATGTTGTAAAAGGTGCTGCTTGTGACTGCTGGGCTTAAAAAGATTTCTCTAAACGTTTTCTGAGCACTGAAAAATAAGCCTCGTTCTTCATTCTCGCAGAAACATGTAAATGGCATATTGCTTTCATCAACAACGCTGAGAACGACACTCCCAGGTGCCACACGGTCTTACAAAACAGCGCACAGGTCAGTCCAAGTCTGCATTTGTCTACTTTAACCCATAGCACACCCATGCCTCTGCCTATAGTACTGCCCCCTGTATGTGAAGGACGTGGACTGAAGACAATTTCAGGAGCAGACACGCTTGGTCAGTGTTGAGGGTGGTCCTGTTGCTAAGGGTGGGGTCATTTTATAATTTCATACGGACTACCGCCACTGCTTCATCAACAGTAACGCACGTGAAGAGAGACTTAACACCATAATTGTTTCATCCCCCTCCGTTATGATGTCCCTCACCTTATCCACAACACCCATAGTGTTATGAATGTGATGTTCAGTACTGCCTACCAACGGGTTAAGAAGAGATGCCAGGAACTTAGAGATGTTATAGGTCACTGAGGTAGCCGGGAACCCATGCAGCCAGGACGCGAACCCGGGTCTCCCACACCACGGGCGACTGCGCTAACCAGTCAACTAAAGGGTCCGACTCATTAGCCAACCAGCTAGCGAGTCTACTCAGTCGTGATTGTTACAATACAAACAATAGGCTGTACTGGTACATCCTGTGTATGTATCTTAGTTAAACCATACAGACTAGGTGTAGCTTCCCCTGGGTATAATCTGTGGTACATAATTCTGTCAATAGGATTGTCCTTCAGACAAGCTATCACCTTTTTCTTGTAACCACTGCCTGCATCTCCTTTCAGGGGTTCATAAGTATTCATGTCGCTAAGTAACATCATCTTTCTCATGATAGTCTGTCTGGTTTAATACAACAGTGCATCTGCCTTTGTCTGCTGGAAGGATGATGATGTTATTGTCCTTACTGAGAGTCGTGAGAGCTTTCCTCTTGTCTCTACTGATGTTGGACGGCGGCGCCTTCGCATTGCTGAGGCAGGCTGGCTGAAACTTCTGTCCGCAGTTCCTCTAGTTCCTCTAGTTCCTCTAGTTCCTCTAGTTCCGGTTCCCTGACGTTGTTTTTACGGATCTCTGATTCCGTGGCTGTGATCAGTTCCACTAGCGGGATTTGCCTCAGCATGACAGAAAAATTCAGCCCCTTAGCAAGGATGTCTTTCTCCACCTGGGTGAGTTGTCTGTCAGACAGATTCTTCACCCATTTGTCCACATCGTCGGTGTGTCTGGCATCTGTCTCTCGTTCTGCCATTAAGGGCATTGTCCGTTGTCTGCCGAAGTCTCTGACATGCATCAAGTAGGCTGAACTTCTTTTGCTGCCTGGTTTTCGATTTTCCGTGTTGTGCTGGATGAGCCTTCACCGTGAACTCAATCACACGATGGAAAGTGGTCTCATCTAGATGAGACTTGAGTCTCTGTTGGATCTGCTCCTCTTTGGCTTTCAAAGCGTCTATTGTCTCATCCGTTCGTGAACAACAGCTGGCTCTGTGCCTTCTGGAGGATCCTGTGAGCTCAGTGGCTCTGGACAGAAGACTTCATTTGCAGGCTCTTAGGTGTAATCCCACTCTGTCTGCATCCGAGGCTGAATCTCAGGTGGTCCCTGTAGTCTGCCATCTTATGCACTGTTCGCTCATACTCATGTACAAGGCAATCCTCGCTGAAATGAGTCAAAATGTCTTTATGCATGCTCAATAATCCAGGTAAGGAAAGCACAGAAAGTTGGATCAGTTCATCTGGATACAACATTTGTTGAGAGAAACATTTTACCACTCATCTTAAGTGACCGCTTCAGTCTCAACTGACTGCAAGTATCCCCACCCTTATAAACAATACAGTGGCATAACGACCGAAACCAACGATCGGTTTCATATGCAAATATGGGTGTGACCATTAACTAGAGTTAGGGTCCTGACACACCAGGCCGAATGTCGGCCGTCGGCCAACGTCAGGCCGTCGGTGAGCGCCTGTAACCCTAGTTTTTGCGGTGTGTCCCGCACCGTCGGCACTAGTTGGACCCCTGTCGGCAGCTTTTCGGCTGATTCAGCATGTTGAATCGGCGGAGCCCGTTGATGAGAGAGATCACTCTCATTGGCTGTTCAGCTCAGCGAATCAGTGCAGAACGTACGTACATGCTAGTTGGCCGTCGGCTGTAGTCTTTGTGGTGTGTTCAGGTGCTACTTTTTGGCCCAGACGGCAGGCGACGTGAAGCGATGCAACAGTCAGCCTTCATCACCACTAGTCAGTTTGGTGTGTCTGGGCCCTAAGACTTACAACATTGTAAGATTCCTAAGCCTCACCCTATGCATAAATACCCAACACATACTCTGACTGCTTACACACACACACACAGACAAACACACACGGTTCCAATAGTGTAAAGGGAAAGTAAGTGAAAAAAGGCCCAAGGCTGTGCGTGTGTGTGTGTGTGTGTGTGTGTGTGTGTGTGTGTGTGTGTGTGTGTGTGTGTGTGTGTGTGTTTGTCTGTCTGTTGTGTTTGTGGGTGTAGAGCTGAAATGAATTTTATCACCTCCTGGTTCTCCCATAAACCGTACCCTCGCAATACTCTGCTAACAAAGTGCTTTGAAGTTTACAAGCTTTCTGTGTGTGTGTGAGTGTGTGTGTGTGTGTGTGTGTGTGTATTGTATTACTTCGGTAAGGATGGAGAAAGGAGGGAACTGGGGTTCTTTAAGAGAGACCGCTGGGGGGGGGGGGGGGCAAAGGATGGAGAACCTCCACTCGTAAAGCTATGGCAGGCCTTGACAGAGGGAAAATCCACCTTAAAAACCCCTACGGTGTCCTGTCATGCATTTGGACAACTGAGTCCGGAAGTCTGGATGGAAGAAACTCCCTAGAGCTAAAAACCAAAGGACCAAGATCACCGTCTTTAAAGTCAAAAATCTTTTAAGTCTTACCAACTGCCTTGCTGAAATCAACTCATGGATGCAAGCCAGCTTCCTCAAACTAAACTGTGATAAATCTAACATGATCATCATCGGTCCCAAATCCCTTACCAAAACCACTCACAACGTCTGCCTTGTCATCAATAACTCCACTCTGTCTCCCACCCCATACATCCACAACCTTGGAAATATTTATGACAGCAACCTCTCCTTTGAACACAGTGTAAATGAAATCACCAGAACTGCCCTTTTCCGCCTAAAAGACATGGCTCGTCTCGGCCCGTCACTCTCCTTCTCTGCTGCCGAGAACTTGATCCATGCCTTCATCACATCCAGGGTTGACTACTGCAACAGCAATCTCTATGGCTCATCATCCAAAGTCCTAAACAAACTCCTATACATCCAGAACGCTGCTGCTCCTCTGCTCACCCACTCCCGCTTCCATGACCACATCGCCCCTGTCCTCCAGAGCCTCCACAGGCTCCCTGTCCCACATTGGATCCAATTTAACATCCTTCTCCTCACTCACAAAGCCCTCCAGCCCCCTCCTACCTCACTGACCTGCTCCACTACCATACTCCTTCCCACAGCTTTCAGTCCACTGATGCCGACCTCCTGTTTCCATCACACAGGGCCAAGCACCGGACCTCCTATCTCCACTACACAGGACCAAGCACTGGACCTCCGTCTCCACCACACAGGGCCAAGCACCGGACCTCCTGTCTCTACCACACAGGACCAAGCACTGGACCTCCTATCTCTACCACACAGGACCAAGCACTGGACCTCCTATCTCCACCACACAGGGCGAAGCACCGGACCTCCTATCTCCACTACACAGGATCAAGCACTGGACCTCTGTCTCCACCACACAGGGCCAAGCACCGGACCTCCTGTCTCTACCACACAGGACCAAGCACCGGACCTCCTATCTCCACCACACAGGGCCAAGCACCGGACCTCCTATCTCCACTACACAGGGCCAAGCACCGGACCTCCTATCTCCACTACACAGGACCAAGCACAGGACCTCCTATCTCCACTACACAGGACCAAGCACTGGACCTCTGTCTCCACCACACAGGGCCAAGCACCGGACCTCCTATCTCCACTACACAGGACCAAGCACCGGACCTCCTATCTCCACCACACAGGGCCAAGCACCGGACCTCCTATCTCCACTACACAGGACCAAGCACTGGACCTCCGTCTCCACCACACAGGGCCAAGCACCGGACCTCCTGTCTCTACCACACAGGACCAAGCACGGGAACTGGGGTGACAGAGCCTCCTCCCTCTGGAACCCCCTCCCCAAACACATCAGCGATGGCACCGATCTGTCCACGTTCAAATCATTAATCAAAACTCACCTTTTCAGAATTGCATTTAAAGCATAATTAACGTTGTGTGATACACATTTTTGGTGTATCGCTTTTATGTTTAACTTACGTAAAGTCTCTTTGAGTACTCTGAAATGTGCTCTACAAATAAAATGTATTATTATTATCATTACAGAAAAAATAATGTCATGCTGCAACAGAGGACAAGTTTGTAAAAGAAGTCATAATTGAGGGGTAGGGCAGAAGTCACGCCAGGTCGGCGATGGGTTGATAATGTCTTGAATTAGCATCCCCAGTGTAGGGATATCTCAGAAATTCTGTTTTGGTTTGGATTTCCACTTACCTATGCCCAATTCCTCTCACTAAGCTTTTTCCTTCATAGGCTCCCTCCTCATTAAGGCAGTCCCGCTGCTCGCCTGGCCATCATTAAGCTGTCTGCCCTTGTTATGACAGCACCACCATACCCTCATAATGAATACCAAACGCTGGTGGCTCGTGGCCAATGAACCGAAAGATTAAACTTTACCTCTTCGGGGGCCTTGCTAATTTCACAAACGGTTACAAAGACTTAACAACTGCTGACAACTGTAAACAGTCATGTAGCCTACATCAGGAAATACAGCATAAAGTAGTATATACAGTAGCATGACCGTGTATAACGGTAAGTAACAGTTACTGGCTAGCGGCTTCTGTTTGTCATTCTGGATGGCTGGCAGGAGGGGTACCATCGTGTTTGATCTTCAGAAGAGGCATTAAAGCAAAGCAGTAAAACACTTCCCTTCTTATTAATAGAGTCGCAGTACTAGAAGACACAGCGAAAGCTTCTGACATGGTGATGTGGACAGAGAGAGAGAGAGAGAGAGAGAGAGAGAGAGGTGTACAGATAGACATATGGTGAGAGAGTAGCCAGATGGAGAAACAGAGAAGTAATTGTGGGTGAGTCTCTCTCATCCTTTCAGACCGTACAGTCTTCTGTGTAAAGTGTGTAAGAGCCCAACACATCACGTTGTGTTGTTTGGTCCTAAAATCTAAAAGCAGTTTATCTTCTCCTGGTAAAATCAAGAGTACCTAGAACAGAATCACTCCCGACCAGCCCAGTCTCCCAGAGGAAATGTGCATATACAACTTAGTTGTGAGTCCCAAAACACGTTGATTGCTAACATATTGTAGCGAATTCAGGGTAGGGGGGGGCGGGACGACAACCCGGGTCTCCTGCACCACGGGCGACTACATTAACCAGTCGACTAAAGGGTCTGACCTGTTAGCCAAGGGCTAGCGAGTCTGGTCATCCATGGTCGTTACACTACCCCCCCTCTGTGTCTGTGAATGTTCTCGTTCATCCAGGTCATAGTTATCCAAAGGAATTGAATCAAGTGCAACTAGACCAAGCTAGTCTCTCTAGCTTGGTCTAGTCAGAAAGGCACGAAATGATGAAGCCTCTTGGATGAGAGGCAAAACGTCTTCACGGATATATAACCAAGTCCAGTTGCAATTGATTCAATTCCTTTGGATACCCCCTCCCTCCCCTCTGGTAAGCGCATCCCCGCACTTCAGCATATCAGCTCCCTCATGCCTCTGGGTGCTGGCGCTTCCGATGGCCTCACCATCCCACATCTGACACCAAAGTAGCGAATTCAGGAGGCAACCAGGAACCGCCACAGCCAGGACGCGAACCTGAGTTTCCCGCACCACGGGTGACTACGTTAACCAGTCGACTAAAGGGTCCGACCCGCTAGCCAAGGACCGGCAAGTCTATTTATCCGTGGTCGTTACAATATTGATGAAAGAAGACATTGTTAAGGACATTTGTTGAGATTTACTATTAACCCCGATTTTAACCCAAGGCTAATTATAAAGCTTAATAAACCGGCCTCCCATATCCTTACTATGATCTTAACTACACAAAACTCATACCTAGACTCAACCATCTCTAATCTAAAATCTAAACATTATACGCCTGAAGGCTGTTGCCCTGAACTGCAGCCCAGCCCCTCCGCCCAAGAACAGCAGAGCAACCTCCACCCCGGTGAGATTACAGAAACACCACCCTGGATCAACACCCTGGATCCCACAGCCACAACTACAGTACCACCAGCCCCAGTACCGCCAGCTTCAACTTCCAGTACAACCCCCGCCCCCCCAGCCCAGCTTCAGACTGCCCCAGGCCAGGTGTACCCCCTCCTCCCCACCGTATACCGTATACCTTAGCTTACTTAACCATATCTAATCTAAAGTGGATGATCTCAGTGGATGTCCTGTCCTTATTCATCAATATGATGACATCATATGCACATGATGGAATATAATTTTACACATTAATAAGTAGTCTCACAAGGCCAGACACATACATATATTCTTGCCATTAAAGAGTAATTAAACCCTTGGCCATTTTAGTGTTTGCATCTACTGGTTAAAACTATCCATCCATCCATCCATCCATCCATCCATCCATCCATCCATCCATTATCTGAACCGCTTATCCTGCTCTCAGGGTCGCAGGGATGCTGAAGCCTATTCCAGCAGTCTTTGGGCGGCAGGCGGGGAGACACCCTGGACAGGCCGCCAGGCCATCACAGGGCACGCACACACACACACACACACACACACACACACACACACACACACACACACACACCCCTAGGGACAATGTAGTACGGCCGAGTCACCTGACCTACACGTGTTTGGACTGTGGGAGGAAACCGAAGCCCCCGGAGGAAACCCACGCAAACACGGGGAGAACATGCAAACTCCACACAGAGGACGACCCAGGACGACCCACCAAGGTTGGACTACCCCATGGCTCGAACCCAGGACTTTCTTGCTGTGAGGCGACCGTGCTAACCACTGCATCACCGTGCCACCCTGATTAAAACTATGTTAAGGTTAAAAACATGGCAGAATGGTCTTGGTACTCTGTGATGTAAGCATAGCAGGATAAACACAGCTGCAGCTAATGACATTAATAATGGATGTGTTGGATGTAGGTGTACCAAATAACAAGAATTGTTTAGTTTAAGTGTTTATTTGGGAAGGGACAATGTACATTAATCAACATTCGAAACAAATGTAAATGTACCCGAGTTAGCTAATAGGCTAGTTTCCATCGGAAGTCGTTTTGCCTGATGTTGTTAGCATTGACTGTACTATTGACATTAGCGACAGGCATGGGCACAAGTCCATGAATACTGGGATGGCATCTAGCGCCCAGTGCCCCCATCCATAGGGTTAGTGGTTGTGTCAGGAAGGACATCCGAAGTAAAAGTTTGCCAAATCAGTATGCGGGTTGACAAGACCATACCAGATCGGTCGAGGCCCGTGTTAACAACGGCTGCCATTGGTGCTGTGCCCTCACAGAGTACCAATGGAAACTGTAAGCCATGGTGACCCCTGAGAAACAGGGAACAAACCAAAAAATGAAGAAGACTGGACTATTGACAGTTGTTAGTGCTGGCTCTCTGTCTGTCTGTCAATGCTGATAGATGTGTTAGTACACCTAAATCTCTACTACTACTACTTTCAGCTGCTCCCGTTAGGGGTCGCCACAGCAGATCATCCGTACACCTAAATAAACAGACACATTAATAACGATATTATCTGCTGCTGTGTTTATCCTGCTATGTTAACATCACAGAGCACCAAGATTAGCCTAGCATGTATTTAATCTTTAGATGGTTTTTCCAGCAGTCAGGTTTCCATATATCATTCGACGGGGCTGAGCCCCAGCACATCAGGTTCTGGCGCCTTATTTATACCTTTTCTTTTTTTGGTTTCTTGCCCCATTGTTTAAAAAACACAGCTATTTTGCTTTAATGGTTAATGGATACCCTGTGATGGCCTGGTGGCCTGTCCAGGGTGTCTCCCTGCCTGCCGCCCAATGACTGCTGGGACAGGCTCCAGCATCCCCGCGACCCTGAGAGCAGGATAAGTTGTTTGGATAATGGATGGATGGATGGATGGATGGATGGTTAATGGATATTTTTTCCATTTCACAAATATGATGTATACATTTAATGGGATGTGAACTTGGATTGGGAGGTTGGATCATAGATTTGTGTTTAGAGGTAATTTTAAAACATGCTTTATCTTTCCAGGCAGTCACTGGAAAGCTGGGCGCAGACCGTGTCCTCATGGGAGCAAGGTTTTTGTTGTACAGTCAATGTTGTCGGTCTCATTCATTTGAACACAGTCTTCAGAAGGCCAGAAGGTCCCCTGTTTCTACAGTGAACCGTATGTAATAAACATTTGGTTTATTATCTACTGGCTCTTCCTCTACAACAGGGGTTCCCAATAGGCGGCCCGCGGGCCAAGCCCGGCTCGTGACGGGTTGATTTATGGCCCGCGAGAATTTTTGGAGAAATGCCAGAAGAATTTTTTTGTATTTCCCTACCAAAAATAAAATAAAAGAATTAATTTCTTAGTAAAAGTAAGACTAGTAATATATCGAAAAATGGATGAAAAATCTCTGTTTAAATTATAATACCTGCAACGTATCGACACCAAAACAAACTAACGAACAACATGCTGCTGGAGGTTGAGTGGCCCGTGGTTTTAAAAGTGGCCCTAAAAGTGGCCCGCTATGAAAAGCAATTGGGGACCCCTGCTCTACAAGTTGTCATGACCCGCTCCAGATCCAAGATGTCTCTTCCTGTCAAGTTTCCCTCCGATGTGATTACCGGTCCCGCCCTAATGTGTTCCACCTGTGTGTCATTGTGTCCCCATGTGTGTATTTAAGCCATGTGTTCGCTCCCTCGTCTTACCCGTTTGTCTTTACCCCCCCCCCCCGTGTGAACGTTCCAGCATTATTTTCTTGTCTTCCCAGTGAATGTTTTGACCATTGCCTGTTTTTTGTGACTCTGCCTTCTGCCTGCCGTTTTTGACACCTCTGCCTGATCTGCCTGGTTCCCGTGCACCGACCTTTTCGCCTGATTAAACCTTTTTGGCACTTTTACAACATGTGTCATTCTGCTTTGTGGGTCCTTCGCCATTGTGAGCCTGATACAAGTGGCATCATTGCATCACACACATACGCGTTGAAATGTGGGTTTGATCGCGTCCTGCTCAACAAACACAGTTCGTGTTGTTTAGCCTCATGACTATGGAAGCTAGCATCCAAAAAATTCTACGAGGTTTAGACTCGGGTGGCCTTATTGATAAATGGAGCTCGAGAGTATTTGGACATAGCCCCTTCCAGAACGTGAGTAAAAAAAAGATGGATGGTTGTAGAGTCGGATAAATTACATTTTTAGCCATCTCAGCCCCATCTTACCCATTCATTCTGGACGCTGTTTACAGGTGATAGTGGTAGAGGATGCTCACAAAGGAAGAAACAATGGAAGATACAGCAAGTGGCAAATCTTACACAGCCAAACCATCTTTGGCCAAGCAGTCGCAACAAAAACAAAGAAATTTAAGCCTGACTGAAATATAAAATGGAGACAACGAAAGGACAATGAAGGAAATCATGCAAAAAATTGGTGAGGCAATTCAAAGGTTGGTGGCAGTAATGCACAAGAGAAGAACATCGAAAGCCATTGTAAATATTGCAGCTTTCAAGACATTCCAAAAATGTCTCACGACAATGCATTCAACGTGTAACACCCCACGCCTTTTGGTGAGAGACTGAGCGAAACAAAACCACGTTGTTTACAAGGAAAACGCAATTAGATAGCTTAAGATGATATTATTTTGCGTTACTTAGTCACTCCCCTTTTTTTCTCCCCAATTGAACTTGGCCAATTACCCCACTCTTCCGAGCCGTCCCGGTCTCTGCCCCCCCCCCCCCCGGCTGATCCGGGGAGGGCTGCAGACTACCACATGCCTCCTCCCATACATGTGGAGTCGCCAGCTGCTTCTTTTCACCTGACAGTGAGGAGTTTCACCAGGGGGACGTAGCGCGTGGGAGGATCACGCTATCCCCCCCAGTTCCCTCTCCCCCCTGAACAGGCGCCCCGACCGACCAGAGGAGGCGCTAGTGCAGCGACCAGGACACATACCCACATCCGGCTTCCCACCAGCAGACACGGCTAATTGTGTCTGCAGGGAAGCCCGACCAAGCCGGAGGTAACACGAACCGGCGATCCCTGTGTTGGTAGGCAACGGAATTGACCGCCACGCCACCCGGGCCTAGTCACCTTTATTTAGAAACAATGTTGACAGGGTCCGCGGTGGTGTAGCGGTCTAAGCATCGGCTTTGTGTCGATGCAGTTGCCCACTGAGGCCCGGGGTTCGCGCCCCAGTCTCGTCAGATCCGACTATGGCCGGACTTGATGAAGCAGCGGTAATTGGCAGCGCCGTCTTTGGGAGGGGGGCGGAGTCGGCTCGTGTTCGTCACGTGACTGCGTCTCTGGATGGGTGTGGGGGAAAAGCAGTGGTTCGGCCTGGAGTCGCCTTGTCACGGAAGTGGCGAGGCGAATCCTTCCAGACTGCCGGCCAGAGGGATGCGGTTGGCGAACTCATGCAGTACGAGGGTGGGGGTTTGAACTAAAATAGGGAGCGATTGGCCACTAAACTGGGAGAAAAAGGGAAAAATCAGAAATAAAATTATATATATATATAAAAAAAGAAAAGAAATAATGTTGACAGTCATGATACCAGTGCTCAGTTTAGCACCGCATTTGTGATCGTACCTACCTACCAACATTCATATGTGCACAGCTTTAATGTGCAACAATCTTCATCACGTTTTAACAAACAGACGGTGAGCTATGTTAGCAATATCTACCGCCAAGAATGACAGATGTCTCTGCGAAAGCAACAAAGAACAACAGGTTCCTTGGTTCTTGCATTTCAGTTCACTGGATTTGGACACCAAACAACTGTAATTCAATTAAGTCTGACTTGAGCTTGTCCAAATGTCATCAACACAGAACCCCAGACAATTTGGATCAAATGTGATTTCAGAGAATCTCTTCGTGCTAATCAGAACTATGAACTGTTGAAGGACTGACTGAAACCATTAGCGTCGCTAATACTTTTGACTTTAGTAAATGTAATAAAATGGCATATTATTCTGATATTTTTGGTTAAAATGTAGTTTTCACCCAAAGTTTCTGGCCTTGAGTGTTATACTTATCCCAATTTCTATATGGTGATGGAAGCACGGCTAAATTCTTTCTTCCTTTGAGACTCTTTTTTCTTTCTGAAGCCCAGTTTATGCTGGAATAACATCAAGTATTGATTTTTTTACATATGGTTGATTTATATTTGAATTATTCACAGTAGGAAACAACTCACGCTGAGCATACTTTCATAATATTCCTTTCTCTGTTTTTGGCACTTTTCTTATTTTTGATGATAGATGGTTTTTCCAAGGACATTTTCGTTCTGTCCAGGTATTACACTGGGCCAAGAATACAAGTGAACTGAGTGGAGTCATTAAATCTTACACCATTACAGAATCTAATCCTGTTGTCAGTCATGCTTCTGTTTGTCATAACAATTAACATGCAATGATACAAAGGATTTATTTGTTCTATTATGTCTTGTCTGTTACCTACAAAGCTCACAATGACCCATCAATCTCATTTAATCTATTACTTTACTGGTGTAAATTACTTTAGCACACCCTGGATGGCTTACAAACATATTTCATAGTCTTATTCGTTTACTCTTTACAGGTTTATGTCAATATTGACGGGTATTTATTACCACTTTTTGCACAGCATATAACCGGATAGACTCACAATCTTATATGCCTTTGCCATTTCTGTGGCAGAAAAACTAAAACAGAGCAATTTGTGAATAAACATATATTAGAATCCCATTATCTGCAGGCTACTCCAATCTGTGAAATTGTTAGTTTTTAATTCATCATTATCTACAGAAACCTATATTTCTAAAATTCATTTTATTCCCTTGCCTTCTTCAATATTCCTAGACACTAATGTGAAATAATCTAAGTTTCTTAATTTCAATTTTCTAGATATCCTAAAATACTATACAGAGGATATTTCAGAATGTCAGATTATAAACTTGGTGTTGGTTTTTTAGTTAACCTTTTTCTGTTTCTACTTTTGATCCAGTTTACAATTTTTTTTGTAACTGAGACACTGTTCTTATTTGGTTTTCATCATGTCTGTCAAACGGGCAGTTCCTTGTTTTCTTGTTAAGTTCTATGTCTTCTTTTAGCAGGTTTTAGCAGCATTGCACCTTCTTCTCCTGGATTGCCACCTTGCCATGGTGGAGAAGCTTGCATGTCCTAATGAACCCAAATGCTATGCCATCCGGAGCTTGGCTCTTGGTAGGGTCATCCAAGGTGGAAGGTCAAGGGGGAGGTTCCAGATGAAGCGCGATCCAACAAAGACAGCGGAACTGGCAGAAGATGTCTTCAGGTCACAATGCCGGTGAAGGCAGATGAAGGCTGCAACAGAGGGTAGTCCCCACTCATCTTGATTCTCCATGCCATTGGACTCTGGCCACCCCCTGACAAGGACAATGTGGTGGCTGCAGGCGCATCAGCCACTCCACGTGAAAAGTTTTCACATGCAGGCATCCTCCCACAAGGAGCAACTGATAAACTTCCTGGGTCAATGCCCTGTGGCGATCAGGAAGAGGTGACGGGGGCAGAACAGTGAAGTCTGGCAGCCCCTAGCCACAATCTGGCACACAGGTGGTGGGTGTAGGATCAGTCACTAAGCCCTGGGCCTGAGGTAGAGGGGCTTCTGAGCTGCTGCACCCACAACTGAGCAACCCTATTTAGGATCTACTCTGCTCACCCCATTTGGGGAGGGGGCTAGAAAAGGCGACCTAAACATAGTCTGCCTTGTACCACCTGTCTGGACCACCGCATCCAGAGAGATCACCACCATGCAGTCAGAAACAGAAACTCATATATTTTGGAGCCTTAAACATACAAACCCTCATGGACAATCAAACCAGCAACCGACCTGGACGGCATACTGCCATCCTCGCCCAAGAGCTGAGAAGATTCTGGATTGATACTGCCGCACTCTTTGAAACCCAACTGACCAAGAAAGGGTAGCTGAAAGAGAAGAAGGGTGGTTACACTTTCTTCTGGAAAGAAAAAGTAGCTAATGAGCCGAGGATCCACGGTGTGGGCTTTGCCGTCAAAAACAGCCTCATTTGTCACCTTGCTGAGCTTCCTCTGGGCATCAGTGAACACCTGATGACAACATGACTGGTGCTTGTAAATAATCAAAGCGTCACTGTCATCGGTACATATGCTCCAACACTTGACTCACAAGATGAAGTAAAGGAGACTTTCTATCCCGACCTGGACAATGTGCTCACGAAATTCCCCAAGGAGGATAAGCTAATCTTGTGGAGAGGCATAATTGGCAAGAAAGGAGTTGGAAACACAAACTCCAATGGCATTCTGCTGTTAACAACATGCTAAGAACACACCCTTACCGTTACTAACACACTCTTCCACCAAAAGAACAAATTTAAAACAACCTGGAGGCAGCCTCGTTCTAACATTTGGCACCTCATTAACTAATTATCATCCGTCAAAGAAACTGACGCGACGTACTTAACACTAGAGTGATGATCAGTGCAGATGACTGCTGGACTGACCACTGCCTTATCTGCTCCACCCTATCCATCCATCTTCACCTGAAAAGAAGGCTGCAGAAAAAGCAGAGCCACCCAAAGCTCAACCTTTAACGACTTACTGATACCTCCTCTCGTCAGCAGTTCCAGGCTACGCTCAGCACATCAATGCCCAAGCAGTATCCAGATGATATTGAAAGTCACTGGGATATGCTCAGGACTGCAATCACTGGCACCTGTAAAACAAATCTTGGAAGAACCACCAAGATTGGTTTGATGAGAATGACCTGGAAATCCAACGGTTAATCAACATCAAGAGGCAAGCCTTTACCATCTGGGGCAGAATGACATCAACTGCCAAAATAAATGATCTACCCATGCAAGAGCAAGTCAGCTATCCAAAGCCGGGTCAGGGATTGAAGAAC
Source organism: Lampris incognitus (assembly GCF_029633865.1). NCBI lineage: Eukaryota > Metazoa > Chordata > Actinopteri > Lampriformes > Lampridae > Lampris > Lampris incognitus. The sequence continues at coordinate 24,255,848 of NC_079231.1, read as the reverse complement.
CAGTGGTGGACGAAGGAGCCCTTTGAGGGCCAACACCTTGCAGACTCTGGGGATATCAGAGGCTTCTTTGATGGTACTAAAGGACTATAGGTCCCAGCCACTGCCGTCTAACCCCCCCCCCCCCCCGCTCCAAAGATGGGCACACACTTCTAACAGACAATGAGTCAATCAAAGAGAGGTGGAAAGAGTACTACCTAGGACCTATTAAACCGGGACTCTAGCCCTGGATGGATCCCCTCCAACAACTCTCAATAACCTGAAGAGGAGGACAAAGAGAAGTCCAGGATGCCATCAGGAAGATGAAAATCAACAAGGCTGCTGGTCCTGATGGAATACCGGCAGAAGTACTGAGGGCAGGTGAACCTACCCTCCTCAGACATATCCACACCCGCTACTTAAATATGGGAAAAAGAGGATATCCCTGTGTAATGTAGGGATGCACTCATTGTCTCAATCTTTAAGAAAGGGGACAAAGCTGAGTGCAGAAACTACCATGGCATTTCCCTGCTTTCTACCACAGGGAAAGCCCTGGCTAGGGTATGGCCAACAGACTCCTCCCAATATGGGAGGCAATTCTGCCAGAATCCCAGAGTGGTTTTCATCCTAACAGAGGCACCATGGACATGAATTTTTACCACTCGCCAACTCCAAGCAAAAGCCCAGGAAAAGAATCAACCACTATACATGGCCTTTATAGAATTAACCAAAGCTTTTGATTCCATAAACTGCCAGGCCCTCTGGCTAGTTCTGTCCAAAAATAGGGCTGCTCTGACAAATATATCAGAGTATTATGACTACTACATAACAATAAGTCAGCTAGAATACTCAGCAGTTATGGAGATGAGACAGTGTGCTTCAAGTTACACACAGGAGTTAAACAAGGCTGTGTCATTGCCTCAACCCAGTTTCCTGTCTTCATTGCCACCATGCTCCACCTCACTGGTCCCAATCTGCCTCAGGGAGTCAAAATTCATGTACAGAACTGATGGGAATCTTCTGAACATTAACAAATTCTGGGCTAAAGATAAAACCACCACCACATCCATCAGAGCAGCAGTACACTGATAACAATGCCTTCGTGTCACTTGTACAAGAGGAACTACAGAGCATATCGGATGCTTTTGCAAAGGTATACAAGCAGCTTGGCCTGGCCATTAACATAAAAAAGACCCCATATCCTCTACCAACCCCCACCCAACAAAAGTATACCTGCTCTGCCCCCATCCACCTCTATAGACAACACCAGATTCGAAATGTAGAACAGCTCCCATATCTGGCAATCTTCTCTCCAAAGCCAACATTAACATTGAAATACACCATCGCTTCAATTATGCCAGCCGGGCATTCTCAAGATTGAGTAAAAGTGTTTTAGAAACCACAACTTTCAGGCCAGAACAAAAATTCTGGTGTACAAAGCAGCAGTGCTGTCCACCCTACTGTATGGGTCATAAACCTGGGCCAGATACACTAGCAAGCACCTGAAGGCACTTGAGGCATACCAACAGCGATGCCTCAGGAAGATCCTTAAGATCAGCTGAGAGGATAAGCGCACCAACTTCAACGTCCTCAAGGAGGCCAACATACCTACTATAACTGCCACCATTGCACTACATCAGCTGAAATGGACTTGGCCATGTCCTCTGCATGTCTGACTCTTGCCTCCTGAAACAAGTCCTTTACTCTCAGCTCGTGACAGGATAATGTGCTGCAGGAGGACAAAAGAAGCGATATAAAGATAAACTTCAAGGCCCACAACAAAAAGGTTTGGCATTGACCTTAACACCTGGGAACAAGCAGCAAAGAACAGGGCGGCCTTGAGACTGGCTGTCCACAAGCGTGCCTGGCGCTACAACCATGACCCTCCACCGTGCTGCTGAAAACAAACGCAGACTCAGAAAGGAGTGAGTTATCAGAAAGGCCAAAACCACATCCTCAACCACTTCTTCACATCCTTGCCCACATTTCCTCAAATGCAGTTCCAGGATCGGCCTTGACGCCCACCTGAAGACCGACTAGGACCTAGAAGTAGGACAATCATACTCCGACCCCGAGTGACTGCCGATGATTGATGCAACATGCGGTTTAAACCACTGGCTCCTATTCTGTTCTCTCTAAAGTAGCTGGATAACTGTTAATACACTAAAACACTAAGACGTATTATTGCTGCACTGCCAATAAAAAGTTGCTTAAAATGATTTTTTTGATTTGGATACTTTATTAATCTCTGTGGGGAATTCTTTTCTGCATTTAACCCATCCTAGCTGTGTAGGTAGGAGCAGTGGGCGGCTGCTGCTGCTGTGCAGCACCCGGGGACCAACTCCAGTTCGTCTTGCCATGCCTCGGTCAGGGGCACAGACAGGAGTACTAACCCTAACATGCATGTCTTTTTGATGGTGGGGGAAACTGGACATGGGGAGAACATGCAAACTCCACACAGAGGATGACCTGGGATGACCTCTAAGGTTGGACAACCCTTGGGTTCGAACCCAGGACCTTCTTACTGTGAGATGACAGCACTAACTAACCACTGGGTCACCGTGCTGTAAAATGGGGGGGGGGGGGGGGTCTGATCTAAATGATTAGAATCAAAGCCAAAATAGTTTTTACTCTTCTCCTACTTGAAGAAATCCTGTCTGACCTTAATTTTACCTTGTGTTGTTCTGGTTAAGTCTGCATTACCTTGTCTCAGATTTAAAGCTCTTCCTTAATGCTCTTCCTTATATACCAAGGCTTGGACTTTATAAACACTTAAATAGTGGCTCAGCACCTTCTGGCTTCGGCGTTTAGCAGTTGTGTATATTGTTTGCTCAGTAACATTTCTCTATTATTCATGTACCAAACCAGGCTCTATGCGAAAACTATTGTAAAACGCATGACGTGCAATATAAATATTTACATGTAACAGTACAAGCCTGTGGTGAAAAAACGTGAAACTGCTTCAGAGTATCTGAAAAGTTTAGAAATAATTGTAAAGGGGCAGACACAACTCTGCTGAAAGAAATACAAGCTGGAAATGGCCAAACGTCAAATAAGCTGGAAGAGATTCAAATACTTCTGAAATGTGTGTGTGTGTGTGTGTGTGTGTGCACGCGCGTGTGTGGGTGTGTGTGCAGGCAGGCCAACAGCATAAATACTTCATATGTGCATCCATGATAGCAATGATGCAACTATTCTGGAGGCACAGAAACAAAGAGAGGAAGACTGGCAGAAAAGGTTGAGACTTAGACATACACAAATGCAGGAGAGTGAGAGAGAGAGGGAGAGAGAGAGAGAGAGAGAGGGAGGGAGGGAGGGAGGGAGAGAGAGAGAGAGAGAGAGAGAGAGAGAGAGAGAGAGAGAGAGAGAGAGAGAGAGAGAGAGAGAGAGAGAGAGAGAGAGAGAGAGAGAGAGAGAGAGAGAGAGAGAGAGAGAGAGTGAAATCACTGGGTTTTCCTCTGGCTTTGCCTTTAGTAGCAGACTTAGTTCAACAGCTGCCTAAAACCACATGCTTTTGTGGTTTGTGTGTGTGTGTGTGTGTGTGTGTGTGTGTGTGTGTGTGTGTGTGTGTGTGTGTGTGTGTGTGTGTTGGAGCGCTGGCAGGCAGCCTGGATTCCCAGGCAGTGGGTCAGGCAGGCAGACAGAGTGTTTGGGTGGGCAGGGCTTAGCTGGAGGAAAACTCTTCCTGGTGCTAAAGGGAGCGGGATCCCAGGGACAAACGGAGAACAACCACGAGACTGACGGAGAGACTTCGAGAGCAAGACAGCGAGCTAGAGAGACTGATGGAGAGACTTCGAGAGCAAGACAGTAAGTTAAACAGAGAGAGACAGACAGATAGATGGACAGAAAAACTGAGAGACAGTCAGAAAGACAGATAGAAAGCAAGAAAGACATTACCACTGACAGACACACAGAGAGAGAGACACACAGAGAGAGCAAGAAGCAGAGAGAAGCAGAGAGACAGACAGAGAGAGAGACAGAAGCAGAGAGAGAGAGAAGCAGAGGCAGAGAGACAGAGAGAGAGAAGCAGAGAGACAGAGACAGACAGAAGCAGAGGCAGAGAGAGACATGCAGAGAGGGAGAAGCAGAGAGGCAGACAGAGAGAGAGAGAGAGAGAGAGAGAGAGAGAGAGAGAGAGAGAGAGAGAGAGAGAGAGAGAGAGAGAGAGAGCGAGAGAGGCAACGAGGGGAGAAATCCGATGATTGAGAGAGGGAAGAGAGGGATATACAGAGAAACTAAGAAAGATGAACAGTGATAGAGAGAGACAGACCACGGAGAGGGAAATAGAGAAAAGAAAAAAAGATGGATGTAGGAAAGAAGACAGCTAGAGCGAGAGAGACAGTGAGAACGACAGAGAGACAAAGAAAGAATGAAACGAAGAAGCACAAAAACACACACAAAGAGTGGAAACCTGTGGAAAAAGCACCAGCCCAAATATGTTGTTACTCCATCTTATCTTCATTAGTAACACTGAGGAGCAGCAGGAGTAGGGGTTTTCTCTCTTCTCTGAGGTTCAGAGACAGACGGAGGAGCACAGCAGGATCCCAGGGACCAACCAGAAATCCAGAGTATCTGCATCCATGTGACGCTGAGTTCACTCTGAGCGAAATCAGCTCGAAATGTGTTCTTTGTTTACAACAACAGATAAACAACGGATTCCACTGGTCAGATCAAGGCCTGCGCTGCAAGCAGGCCGCCCAGAGCAAAGTCCTCCCAGAGCCGGGGATCAACTGCAGGTGTCTGATCAAGAGCTGGACCACAACTGTCTTCTCTCGAGTCAACGGACGGGAGTGAGATAAGGTTTAAAGGAAGGACGGATGGTTAGAGCAAAGCGATGGAGGAGGTAACAGAAGCGGTGTCCAAACTGTTAGTACATCCAACATACTTAAAGTATGTACGTTGTCAGGAGACGACAGAGCAGAACACGGCGGATCTAGAGGAGTGAACCTCCATAATAAATCCTGTTACTCCTGTGGGTAGCAGTAGTCCTGGGTGCATCACCCATAGACTGGTGTTATGGACCAGAGGACATCGTGGCTTTGCAGATGATCAACGCATCTTGACAATGGAAAGGCACAAAATCTCCAGTTAGCGGAGAACCACAGAACTGCATGTGGAATAGCGCCCCCATGCTTTAAAAAAACATGCACAGCCGAAACCCTATAGGGGGTGTCCTGACGGACGACCTAGGTGAGGTGAGGTGAGGTGAGGTGAGGTGAGGTGAGGTGAGGGAAAGTATATACTGCTTACTATTGGGGCATACTATTCAGTACACAGAAAGCAGCACATACTAGGGTTGGGTACCATTCACATATGAAGCGATACAGGAACCCAACGGTACTTTTTTTCGTTGCTTTACTCTCTCTGTAGTAACAAAAATGTAATTTCAGTTGTGGAAAATGAGTCCAAACTTCTCAATTTCAACAATTTATTTATCTATCTATCTATCTATCTATCTATCTATCTATCTATCTATCTATCTATCTATCTATCTATCTATCTATCTATCTATCTATCTGAGAAAGAAGAGAAAAAGACACTTTATCTTGTCATTGTACAGTTGTTCGGTTACAACGAATGTGTCTTCTGCATTTAACCCATCCTATTGTATAGGAGCAGTGGGCAGCTGCAGCACCCGCGGACCAACTCCAGTTATTTCTTCCTACTGCCTTGCTCAGGGGCACAGACAGGAGTAACATGTATGTATGACAGGAGTAACATGTATGTCTATTTGATGGTGGGAGGAAACCGGAGGGTCCGGATTAAACCCACGCAGACATGGGGAGAACATGCAAACTCCACACAGAAAGGACCTAGGATGGCCTGGGGTTCGAACCCAGGACCTTCTTGCTGTGAGGCAACAGTGCTAACCACTGGGCCACTGTGCCGCCACCTCACGGCAAAGGGGGTCCTGGGTGGGGGGTCGTCCCGGGTCGTCCTCTGTGTGGAGTTTGCATGTTCTCCCCGTGTCTGCGTGGGTTTCCTCCGGGTGCTCCGGTTTCCTCCCATAGCCCAAACACATGTAGGTCAGGTGAATTGGCCGTACTAAATCGTCTGTCGGTGTGAATGTGTGTGTGTGTGTGTGTGTGTGTGTGTGTGTGTGTGTGTGTGTGTGTGTGTGTGTGTGTGTGTGTTGGCCCTGTGATGGCCTGGCAGCCTGTCCAGGGGGTCTCCCTGCTTGTTGCCCAATGACTGCTGGGGTGGGCTCCAGCATCCCCGCGACCCTGAGAGCAGGATAAGTGGCTTGGATAATGGACGGATTCTGTTGTAACACACCACACAAAATATAACCCCTCCCCTCCCCACCTCCCTCTCCCCTCCCAAACCCATACCTACAACCTCCAGCCTGTCAGTCACCAGCGTGGGGTGTATCTCAGAGGAAGCACATACCCTGATCTAGGACTGTAACAGTGAGGGTAGTTACTGTATTGGGGATGGGGAAAAAGGGGAAAAATAGTACATTAAAAAAACAAATGAACAATGTTTTGCTGGCCATTGCCACGACTGTGTAGGACTTGAACAAGCTGTAGGTTTAGGGGAGTGGGTAACATAGTCTCGCTCTCTCTCTCTCTAAGGTATAGTCTCTCACCAAGAAGTGTACTTGCAACAAGCGGTAAACTAGGAGGGATTTTTCGAAAGGCTGATAAGGAATCTCATCAACATTTCTTTTAATTCACAACACAGCTTGTGCTCAAGGTAGCGAAATTTGGCACCGATTGCTCTAACGTGAATCGGTAGGACAAACGTAATTTGGCAGTACCCTTAAAAGTATTGAGCTGGGTACCGAACCCCAGTGCATACCTTGTACTACACTTAGCAGACTCAAGTGGTAGTGACTCTTCGTGAAACTGGAAGAACGTCACCAGTTTCAATCAATCAATCAATCAATCAACCAATCAATCAATCAATCAATCAATCAATCAATCAATCAAGTTGCATTTTATATAGTGCTTTTCTAGCTGCAACAGCCACCCAAAGCGCTTATGGTGATAGGGAGAGGATATTATGAACTATAGGGAGAGTGAGCAGATTTAGTGGTCTCCAGCAGCAGGACTAGCTTTAGGACTTGGTGCGCAACTTCAGACATCTTGTGGAGACGCTCCCCTTTTTTTGCCAAGCTTCCTGTCACCGAGGCAGACCTTAACTCTCCTTACTAGTCCATCCTTGTCAGTATTAGTTTCTGAAACTCCACCCAATCGCCACTCGTTCCTGTGCGCATCCTTGCCTTTCATCATTACAATATCTCCAACTTCAAATTAGCCAGAGCTCTTTATGATAAATCCACATTTCATCATTAAATTGTTGAAAAGTATATGTGGCTCTGCCAACGCTGGCTGCCGCTTTTCCCACTTTGTCGTCCGCCATAACATTCCCCTGGCAGATTGTTTCCACAGGAACAATAAAAAGGTACAGAGAATTATAGGACTGTTTTAATTGTTTGGTGACCACACGCTCCATACCTTGTCGATGTCGTATTGATACACACCACTTTTACATACTAAATTTGCATACTAACAGCATGCATACTAAAATTTGCATACTATTGGTATGTAGTATTAACAATTCAGGCACAGCTAGAGAGTCCATTTCAAAAGACAGATCCACCTACCAGAGTCTTGGTCCATTTTGATTGACAGGGCAGGGCTCTGTGGGGCAGAGTCTTCACTCAGAGAGTAGCTGTGTTCCGCTTGGATATCTGAGAAAAGTCATTATTTCACAACAAATGTATGTATTATGTGATAGCTCCATTATGAATCAATATCAACAATAACACTGACTATTGTAATACACTATAAGATTGCTATTATCATTTTCAATACTATGAATTGCATTCTAATTTTGAATGTCTGTAATTTTGTTGCACTTCACTCTGCAACTCTGTCTAAATTTTCCTTTTGTAGCTTTTTACAATATTGTAAATAACAATTGTAAATAAATACCGTAACATTGTAACAATTGTAAATAAATATTTTAAATATTATAAATATTGTAAATTGTAAATATTGTATTGTAAATAAATATTGTAACAATTGTAAATAAATATTGTAAAATTTAAATATTGTAAATTTAAAATAACGCTGTTATTTTAGACAAATTGGATTTATATTCTGAACCGATTTATAAAAACAAAACGTGACATCAATAATAATAATAATAACAATAATAATAATAATAATAACCTGGGTTGCTCTCCAATTCCATGTGTAAAAGTGACGCTCTGTCTGCCAATAGGGGGCGCTCTAATAGATGGTCTTCAAAGAAACTGCTAAATAAATCACTGCTAAAATCATCCATCTGGTCAGCTGAGAAAGGCTGCAGAACGATAAAAACAGAGAAAGAGGATAGAAAGAGAGGACAAGAGTTGGAGAAAGAGAGGGATAGTAAGGTATTAATAACATTTAATGCAACCTATTTGTGACACCTTATAACACCTTTAACGAAGTTACACGAGCACATCTATGATTCACGAGTATTTCCTCAGCGTCCGCCATTGTGGGGATGATTGAGGTGGGGGGGGGGGGGGGGACTTTTGGATTTCCGTCCATCTGTTTGACCATTCAGACAAATGACAAACCAATGCGGCGAATTCAGGGGGCAGCCGGGATGCGAACCCGGGTCTCCCGCACCACGGGCGACTACGTTAACCAGTCGACTAATGCCCCTTTTCCACTACATGGTACCGGCTCGGCTCGGCTCGGCTCGGCTCGATTCGGCTCGGCTCGGCTCGGCCCTTTTTTTCGTTTTCCATTACTGGAAAGTCCCGGCGTTTTGGTAACTTACCACTTTTCTGGTACCACCTTTGTCGGGGTTACGAAAAACCAAAAACCAAAACAAAACTGGAGGGGGTACCCAAATCAATGCAGACCTCTGATTGGTCAGAGAAACGCGTCAGTGTCATTGTGCGTCACTGCGTCATCAGTGCGTGCATGGGATGTCACCCGGCATTTTAAATACCGAAGCGGAGTTATCGTAAAAGTACATTTTGAAGATACTGAATTCTTCTTGCTGTGAAAAACAGCAGCCACATACCGATGATTAGGTACAGTATCCCCTCGATGTCCGCCATTGTTCTTGTTTGTTCTTACAAAGGTCGCGTTGAAGATGACGTCACAGTAGTTTAACTAGGCGTTGCTACGACGACCAGCTACACTGAGGGGGTACGGTTACGGTAATGGAAAACGACAAAGAAGCGCGTCGAGTCGAGTCGGGCCGGTACCATGCAGTGGAAAAGGGGCATTGTCTGACCCGTTAGCCAACCGGCTAGCGAGTCTACTCATTCATGATCATTACACCGCCCCCTCCTTCGGGAAGCGCGTCCCACAATTCAGCATATCACCGCCCTCACGCCTCATGAAACCTAAAACCTTAAGCCGTTTTCACACATGAACTTCGGACAATGTCCGGAGGAGAAGGTCCGGGCAGGGTCCGGAGGGGGAGGTCCGGGCAGGGTCCGGAGAAGCAGGTCCGGGCAGGGTCCGGGGGGAAGGTCCGGGTAGGGTCCGGAGGAGAAGGTCCGGGCAGGGTCCGTAAGAGAAGGTCCGGGCAGGGTCCGGAGAAGCAGGTCCGGGCAGGGTCCGGGGGGAAGGTCCGGGTAGGGTCCGGAGGAGAAGGTCCGGGCAGAGTCCGGAAGAGAAGGTCCGGGCAGGGTCCGGAGAAGCAGGTCCGGAGTTGCTTCACACGTCTCATTTTAAACCAACAGGAGTCCGTGTTAAGTCGCGTTCTCACCTGCTCTGTTCGGTTCAGGTGACGGGTGGTGCCAGGGTAGCGCGTGCAGGACATGACGAAGAGGACGGAAATGACGGGCGAGGCTCCCTAAGCCGCTGTAATGAATGATGACTGTTTTTTTGGCGGCGTCCGGGTAGCGTAGCGCTCTATTCCGTTGCCTACCAACACGGGATCGCTGGGTCGAATCCCCGTGTTACCCCCGGCTTGGTCAGGCGTCCCTACAAACACAATTGGCCGTGTCTGCGGGTGGGAAGCCGGATGTGGGTATTTGTTCTGGTCGCTGCACTAGCGCCTCCTCTGGTCGGTCGGGACGCTCCCCGGTTCGGCAGAGAGGGGGTGGAGCAGCGACCGGGACGGCTCAAAAAGAGCGGGGTAATTGGCCAGATACAATTGGGCAGAGAAAGAGGAAAAAAAACAACAAAAAAAAACAAAAAACAAAACATAGACTGTGCTATTTCCCGCCATTCACATGATAGAAACGTCATCAACACGCCCACTCGCTCGCAGTGAACACTCAACAAACACCGCAACCCGGTCTACTTCAAACCCAGCAACACACTCCGACAAAGACTGGTTCATCCCAAAGACCGTGTACCACACACCCGGAAAAAGCAATCTGGTGTATGCCGTACAATGCAATGAGGATTGCACTGACCTATACATAGGAGAAACCAAACAACCACTACACAAACGGATGGCCCAACACAGAAGGCCAAACTCCTCAGGACAAGACTCAGTAGTCTATCTACACCTAAAGGAGAAGACACACTCCTTCCAGGACAGCAACGTACACATTTTGGACAGAGAAGATAGATGGTTTGAAAGAGGGGTGAAGGAAGCCATCTATGTGAAACTGGAAAAACCATCCCTCAACAGAGGAGGAGGTCTGTGACACCACCTATCTCCCACTTACAATGCTGTCCTTTCATCTCTACCCAGGAGACTCAAGAAGCCTAGCCTCCAAGAACAACAGTCGCTCACTAACGGCTCCAACCACTCTCATGACCACTGAATGGAGCACTAACGAAGTCCAAACTAACACCCCCAACTACTGTCGCTGCTAAACATCGGATCACAAAGAGCCATGCACATCAATAGCTCCGATAACGACGTGCGCGGCTAAACATCGGGACACAAAGAGCCACGCATATCTATAGCTCTGATAACGACTCCAAAGAGTATAAATATCGGAGTTTCATCACCAGCCAGTCAGACTAGCTGGGTCTAGTCAGAAAGGCACGAACTGAGGAAGCCTCTTGGATGAGAGGCGAAACGTCTTCACGGATATAGTATACCAAGTCCAGTTGCACTCGATTCAATTCCTTTGGATAACACTCCGGACAATGACCTGCTCTCGTCTCACATGGGCTGAGTCGGACATTACGCGGACTTTGTACAAGGGAGCTGAGTGGGTGAGGTCCGTTTAATGTCCGGCCCGTTTAAACCAGACATTTGCGTTCTCACACCGTGTAATGTCTGGATAACTTCAGGTTAACTGGATAACTGTGATTGGCCCAACATGGTGCCCCCTACAAGTCAAAAAGATCCCTAATGCACAAAATCTAAATAATCCATCCATCCATCTCCATTATCTCCATTAGCCTGGGGGCAGGCTAAACCACCCATCCATCCATTATCCAAACCGCTTATCCTGCTCTCAGGGTCGTGGGGATGCTGGAGCCTATCCCAGCAGTCATTGGGCGGCAGGTGAGGAGACACCCTGGACAGCTGCCAGGCCATAGAATATAATAACTAAACTTATATAGGCCCAATATGGAACCTCCTGCAGACCAAAAATGTAATGATGTTGATGATGAGGATGATGATGATTTATTTCGAACAGGTAAATAAGCGGGATATAACATACAGATGATCCATTGCCAATAATCTGAAGTGAAACAAATCCACACATCAAACTCAGCAAACAAATCTCCATATGCACCAGATTATTTGTTACGTGTTCGAAAAGGAGTAGGAGGAAATATACACTTATTTTTTCTACCCTTTCTCACCTACTCTTAAGTTAATTCAGCTACTATACATTTCAAATTCCCAAGGCACTGTGTAGTTCAACTTCAATGCAAGTTGAGTTTTTTGAAAATCAACTTGCAGAGACATGAAACTTTCTTACGATAAGTAACCGGTCACAGTGAACATTTTGTCAATACATTTTTTTTTGTGTCAAAGTAATGTTGAGAGAGGACGTAGCTGGAAATATGGATTGTTGTGAAACGTCTTCCGGGTGGTGTGTTCAAGTGCACTCAGACATTTGAGTTTCACATGTCGGTTGCTGAACAGCATGTAGTCACAGGCTATGCTGTCACAAAATCAGATCTGGAAGACACACAATATTCTAACATGGATGTTGTGAAAGGGATAATGTGAATTTGGTCACTTCTTGAATTTAAAAGTTTGCTCAACACAACACAGCACAACAATCTGCTGAACAGTCTACTTTGAGCTGCACTGTCTTGTAACATTAGCATAATTTTGACAAAAATATAACTGACAGAATTTTGACTGTGATGGATTACTCATCTCAAACAAGTTTAAAATCTCTGCAAGTTGATTTCCGTACTGTACTGGAATGAATGGAAATCAATGGGTCCTGGGGCGGTACAGTAGGAACACATCCAAAAATCTAAAATACTACTGTATGCTTGGAAAAGTGGTCAGGAGTACCTAATGTAAAGTATACATCATTTGTAGTAAATAGGTAAAACATGCAAAAACACTGGCTTGGCCCTTTAAACTCTAGAGTCTTCAAATGTGGCACACACATCCATTCCTCAAATCTGAACATTTTTGCCTTTTGGGGCATTAAACACCACCCACTTTGCTGATTTACTTCAATATTCTGGCAAATTCCACTGATATTTACTAAGCACTACATACTTATAATGTCTGCTTACATTATATTATTTGCACTTTTTATTGTCATTACCAAAATATCCACCTTGGCAAAAGTTCTCGACTATTATGTTTCTGTTGTCAGACGACTGCACGTCTATAAAAAAGGGATTTGATCAAGGGCAGCAAGATGCTAACTAGCTGTAGTGATATAATGCTATGCATATCCACTGGAACTACACCAGGTGTTATGTACTACCCGGACTGTTATTATGGTTACACCACTACCATGTATGGTTATTACGTCTGCCTACTGAGCCACGATTAAACCTGAGTTCTATAACCCGGTGTGGTCATTGATCCTCGACCAATACTACCCCAAGTATTACTTCACTAGCTAAGCAAGGCTAACGCTAAATTCAGGGCTGTTAGCATTCTGTGACCCACACTCAAATCACTTTTTTTCTACTCAGGCAGTGTGTCTGACAACAGAAACGTATAAAGATATGTCAGTGGCAACACCTGTACTGTGCTAGCTGTGTTGAAACACTAAAGTGATCACAGACACAATTGAAGCCAACAGAAAGTTGTTTTTTTTTTTAAATGGAGGCAGCGGGGAGAACAGAGCTTTACTCTACTTTCTATGATGAAGCGGAAGTGCGTCGGCCACGTTTGTGAAAAAGGTCTATTTGTCAGGCATGTATGAGTGAAGAGGTTGTGGGAATGACGTAGTTTACCTTGTTAAAACACTGGACAACATTCAACTGTTGTTTAATCACTTTTTTATGTATCATCTTTGTCAATTTCTGACCTTTTCCCATTTTTATTGAAGATGAAAAACCATTCCCCATGTGGCCTAAATGAGATGATAAAGCCAATTCTTGCACTGTTGCTCAACATTTATAATGTCACTGGATGGAGGTGCAATGGCCGTTAACACTTAAATACCTGAGTGGTTTATAACATATTCCTGTCAGCTGAACTAGAAGAGGAAGAAAAGAAGAAAGCCACTTTATTTTGTCATTGCACAGGTTACAATGAACTTTATTCTTACAATGAAATGTGTTCTCTGCATTTAACCCATCCTATTGTATAGCAGCAGTGAGCAGCTGCAGTGTCCGGGGACCAGCTCCAGTTCTTCTTTCCATTGCCTTACTCAGGGGCACAGGCAGGAGTATTAACCCTAACATGCATGTCTTTTTCATGGTGGGAGGAAACTGGAGTAACCGGAGGAAACCCATTCAGACACGGGAGACCATGCAAACTCCACACAGAAAGGACCTGGGACAGTCAGGGATTTGAACCCAGGACCTTCTTGCTGTGAGGCAACAGTGCTAACCCCTGGGCCACTGTGCCACCATAGTGATAACTAGGGCTTTATACCAGCTACATGCCACATTCATTAACACTGAGTCAGTTCATCTATAACCATTACTTCCACTGAGCTGTACGTTTTTATTCAAATCTCATGGGTGACAAGCTATAGAGGTATCTCAATACACGCTTAGTCATCCAGGTGTGAAAATCCCAGAAAATTTGAATCAGTTCATCAGGACACAACGTTTGTTGAGAAACGTTTCATCACTCATCCAAGTGACCTCTTCAGTCTAAACTGACTGCAGGTGTCCCCACCCTTATCAACAATACAGTGGCATAATGACTGAAACCAACGATCAGTTTCATATGCAGATTGCCTAGACCAGTTTCAATGGCCATGTGTATTATTCACAGTGGGTTGGGGAATAGTTGCAAATCACAGCATTGTAAGATGGCGACAGATGTACTCTTAGCCCCCCCCCCCCCCAGTTCAGGGATGGTCGTTCCCTCTTCACACAGATGGCCTCTTTGACTCCCCGTTCAAACCAGCGTTCCTCCCCATCAAGGATTTGCACATCCTCATCCCTGAAAGAGTGGCCACTGGTCTGTAGATGGTGTAGACTGTGGAGTTCTGGCCTGACATGTTAGCTCTTCTGTGTTGTGCAATCCTCTTGGCCAGTGTCTGTTTGCGTTCCACGATGTACAAGTCACGGCAATCCTCCTGGCACTTAACAGCGTACACTATATTGGTCTGTTTGTGTTGGGGGACCTGCTCCTTGGGATGGACCAATACCACCTACCTTCAGTCAGCTGTGAACTGAGAAAGTCATTTGATGAGTCACTGATGAGTGATGAAACGCTTTCCCACTAGACTTGGTGTCCAGTTGAACTGATTCAAGTTTTCTGGAAAGACATACGTAGAGGTCTTCTATGGGTGTAAAACAACAAAGTCCCTTGGTTTCAATTTTCTTAAAAATGTGCTCATTTCTCAAGTTTTCCTAAAACATCTGGGCAGTTGACTCATCAAATCTCAGAACTTTAAAGGCAGTTTTGTCAGCAGGTTTTCACTTCAACCAAATAAAAAAAAAAAATCCTCTTGATTTCACAAATTCCGAACATGGATCAGTTAATCTCAGGACTGCTTCGAATCAAAAATCAACCAATTTCCCACACTGCGCTCTCGTTTCACCTTATTTGTCCCCTACTTCAACTGACGTTGCTTTTCCCGTGTGGAAGGAAGTATGTTCTCCAGCCTCGGGGTCGAGACATACCTTTCAAAATTCTAATGCAAAAAGACAAAAACGAGCGTGGTGGTCTATTCCGTTGCCTACCAACACGGGGATCGCCGGTTCGAATCCCCGTGTTACCTCCAGCCCAATGGGGTTCCTATATACACGCTCTCTTCTGCATTCCGACTCGGTCAGCTCGGTCATTTCCGGGCAGCACCGGAAGTGATACGGACAACTGAAAACAACAACAAAGTGTAGCGCCTCCGGTGCAAACTAGGGGTAGCAGTAAAGGCGCTGACATCTAACCAGGTTCGGTGAGGGGTTTGCCTTGACTAACTCACGAGAGGAGTTGATGTGTAGTTGAACAGTTGACAATTTTATTGCCTTACAACAGCAAAATATACACAGCGCTGACTATTGCATAAAGAATTGAAATGAACAAAATAGAGCTTTTTAAAGTAAATAAAATAATAAACCAAAGAAAACCTCGTTCAAATCACAACCCTCAATGAGTGTTAGCAGTTTGAGATGAAAGAAAAGTTCAGTTCCTGGTCCTTGAGTGTATGTGTTGGTCCAAGAGTTCAGTTCCTGATCCATGAGTGTATTGGATATACTTCAACGATGACTATTTCTACCCTGGTAGAGGAAATAGGCTAGTGTGTATGAGTTCTTATCTGGTGTCTGGATGAATGACTCAGACTTGTCAGACGTTTCCTGGGACAGATCCTACGGTAGGCCACCGCTTCCAAGATTGGCCACAGCCTCACTGGGCTGGTCTCGCCATCACAGTATTCCAAATTCTTTCTGGTAGTTTAAAAAAACAAAAAACAAAAATCTACACAAATAGTGCAGAACAGTAAGTATTCCATTCTGTATCTGTTTCTAACATGAGATCTCATCAACTTCTTTTCTTTCAGAACATCTTACAATGTATAACCAATAACGATGGAACAACTGCCATCAATGCCATTCAATGAGATGAATTGGTCCGCACCACAGCAATTGGCATTATACCACTAATACATGAAATACTTAACATAAAAAAATGAATTACTTGTATTTATCCACTCTTTTAACATGTTACATATCCCTTTTTAACCTTTTTATACGTCATTTTAATATGATTTCCATTAACATGTACAGTGCTGCTTGAAAGTATGTGAACCCCTTGAGCAGTTTAGATGTTTCTGTTGTTTTACCACGATTTTCTTATTTTATCATCACCAGTTTTTATGTATGAAATGTCAGATATATGTTTATCAATTGCATGCACTTGTTTAGTGGGACTTGTTTAAGTAGCCCAAAAACTACATGAAACATGGAATTAGTGTATGTGCAAAAGTAAGTGAACCCCCAGCTGCATTGGTTAAGTCAAGCAGGTAACAGACTCAGGTAAAACACATTTGGGTGCTTAATTAATCATTTAAGCAGACCAATGAAATGAGACATCCTTGGGAAAGGGTTTGGCCTGCACTAATTAAAAGAGAGAGGAAACCAACCAAACCACTGTGGTCCCATACAAATCAACAATGCCGAGAGCAAAGGAGATATCCGAGGACATGAAGAAGAGGGTAGTGACAGCCCATCAGTCTGGGGAGGGCTATAAGACCATCTCCAAGAGATTCCAGCTCCATCCATCCACTGTAAGACAAATAATTTACAAATGGAGGGCCTTCAACATGACAGCAACTCTGCCTAGAAGTGGACGCCCATCAAAACTATCACCCAGAAGCACCAGAAAAATAATACATCAGGTAAAGGCCAACCCACAGATCACCTCTAGAGAGTTGCTGATCACTCTGGTAGCATCTGGGACAAATGTGCATGCGACTACAATCAGACGAAAATTGAATAGCCATGACATTCATGGGAGGGTTGCTAGAAGCAAGCCTCTGCTCTCAAAACAGAACAAAGCTGCCCATTTCAACTTTGCCAGAGAGCACTTGGACAAACCAGAGGCCTTCTGGAAGTCCATTCTCTGGACAGACGAGTCCAAAATAGAATTATTTGGTCACAATCAAAACCAACATGTTTGGAGAAAAGCCAACACTGCATATGAAGAAAAGAACCTCCTCCCAACAGTGAAGCATGGTGGTGGAAATGTGAAGGTCTGGGGCTGCTTTTCTGCTTCTGGACGACTCCATATTATCCAAGGAACCATGAATTCTCCGGCATATCAACAAATTCTTGACCAGAATCTCCTGCCATCAGTCAGGGAGTTGAAGCTGGGACGAAAATGGATTATGCAACAAGACAATCACCCAAAGCATTCCAGCAACACTACAAAGGAATGGCTTCAGAGAAAGAGGATTCGCACTCTGGATTGGCCCAGTCAAAGTCTGGACCTTAATCCAATTGAAATGTTGTGGCGAGACCTGAAGAAGTTGGAACATACCAGATGTCCCTCCAACCTCTCTCAACTGGCGGAGTTCTGCAAGGAGGAGTCGGCAAAAAGCCCCATAAGCAGATGCGAGAGACTGGTTAGTGGTTACAGAAGACGTTTGGTTGAAGTAATGGCAGCAAAAGGAGGAGCCACAAGCTACTAATACAAGGGTTCACATACTTTTGCACATGTTAAATTTTGAGTTTTTGTGAAATAAACCACCTTTGTTGAATTAAATAATGAAAATATATCTCTTCTTGTGTGTGTGTCCATTATTTGGAAGGTGAGCGTTAAAATAAGCTTATTCCACATAGATCCAAATCCCAATTTGTAATGTTTTTTTTGCAAAAACAGTGACCATGTCTGGAGGGTTCACAAACTTTCAAGCAGCGCTGTATATGAATTGCGATATCATTACTTAATCACTACGCATATATAATTCTGTTACACAAAATCAGTGCAGTCACAGTGTAGCCTCAATACAAACCATTTAAGTGTGCTAACCAATTAAACCGAATGGCTTTAACGTCAACGGCATAAGCGCCACGCATCTTTCATGCTACACAATTCCCCAACGCTTCACTGACGAAGCTAGCGCTTAGCACTAGCTAACTACTGGCGTGAGCGATCTTCTAGAACAGTGTTTCTCAACCGGGGGTCCGCGGGCCCCTAGTGGTCCGTGGTGTAATTGCAAGGGGTCCCTGAAAATAAAGTATCTTTAAAAAAAGATCCTATGACATTTATAGAAATAGGATTATTTTACTCAAATGTGACTGAGACCTTTATCTACCTAAACTATAAAGGGTAACAGGACTTTTTTCTCTAACTACATCTGTTTCACAAGTGTAATTTATTGTATTTTAATAAGAGATCTCGCTCCCGTTTGCATTGTTAAAAGTTACTGCATAAAAATTCTGTTGTTACATATATCTGGAAGTTACTGAATACATATTCTGTTTTGTTACATATATCTGAAAGTTACTGAATACATATTCTGTGTTGTTACATATATCGGAAAGTTACTGAATACATATTCTGTTTTGTTACATATATCTGAAAGTTACTGAATACATATTCTGTTCTGTTACATATATCTGAAAGTTACTGCATAAGAATTCTGTTTTGTTACATATATCTGAAAGTTACTGCGTAAGAATTCTGTTTTGTTACATATATCTGAAAGTTACTGCGTAAGAATTCTGTTTTGTTACATATATCTGAAAGTTACTGCATAAGAATTCTGTTTTGTTACATATATCTGAAAGTTACTGAATACATATTCTGTTTTGTTACATATATCTGAAAGTTACTGCGTAAGAATTCTGTTTTGTTACATATATCTGAAAGTTACTGCATAAGAATTCTGTTTTGTTACATATATCTGAAAGTTACTGCATAAGAATTCTGTTTTGTTAACTATATCTAAGTTACAACTGAAAGCTCTTATTTTTGCCCCAGAGTGAATAAATGCTATAATGCAATTTAAAATGCAGTTTCTACTGTTTCTATCAAATTGCAACCCCCCTCCCCCAAGATCAGGTGGAGGGGTCCTCAGGGTAGATCAAAAATACGCAGGGGGTCCAGGACCCCAAAAAGGTTGAGAACCACTGTTCTAGAACATTCAACATGACACAATGATGCAGTACGCACCAAAGAGAGTCTAAATATTAACATTCTCATAACTATGACACAACAAAGTACGGGCTATTCAAACGTTAGACATTCTTATAACCCCGACTGGTTTTATGACGAATATGTTAACAGCTATCTGATGACCCAGCGTTATCTTTCCCCTTCAGTGGTTAGCAATAAGCTAGCTAGCACAAAACCCTGCTTTACTCACCGGAGTTCCCGATACTTAAAACTCGACACACCTTCGTCTCGTAAGCTCACAGATGAGGTTCTGATTACACACAACCCTCTTCACAATCAAAACACGTCAATACTCTCACTTTCTGAGGCTATGTATAATGACGTTCAGTCGCCGGTTCAAGAGCCACACTTTCAGGGACGATCACAAAAAGGAAGAAAAGATGACGACTCCGTGCAGCGCGCTCCACCCCAGCGAGTTGCAGAGTGCGCCCCCTTAAGGAGCGGCATGTCACCACACCTATAAATCAACGGCTATTAGTAGCCCTACATGTCATATGGGTTACGAAAGCAATGGCGTTTTTCACACGGTCTCTTCCACATCGGCCCAAACTCGCGGTTAACGGCGTTAGTCGCCTTATCCAAGAAGCAGGCCATACGTCAGCTACCAAAAGGAGAAGGGCTTCAAACTACGTTTCAAGCCACATCCACGCTTGACCTTTCGCAAAGCCCCGCCCCCCTTAGTTACTGTTGCTATGCCCGTCAAGCATTTCAGAACTATCCAGGAAGTAGCCGGAAAACACCAAAACATGAAGGAAGAAATCAGGGCAGTGTGTGGGTAAGAGTAACAGTAATAATACCTTAGCTGTTATTAGCTATCAATATTGTAAACTAGTAATAAGACACGTTAGCCCTTAGCTAATGGGTCTGACCCTTTAGCCGAGCGGTTAGTGACGTCGCCTTGTGGTGCAGTACACCCCGTATCGAATCCCGCACCGGGCAAGAAAATAACCGGTTACAATAATAGCTAGCTTAGCTTGGAGCAGGCAGGTATTTTTGTTGATTTTGGATGGATTAAGCTGGCCACGGGGTCTGCTATACTGCCAAATCTATTGCCCACATTGCGCTTCTTGCGTTCTGGGTTTGGGGAAGGGAAAGAGAATGACACCCCTCCAAACTTTTCACATATCTAGTATCCGGTCTGCAGATCCCATAGGCACACCATTTCAGCATTTTGCTGTGTGTTTGAAAGCTTGACGGACCGTTGCTAAGGTAGGATTGGACAAGCACTGTACTTTGCGAAAGGTCAATTACGAAGGCCGTGTCTGCGGGTGGGAAGCCGGATGTGGGTATGTGTTCTGGTCGCTGCACTAGCGCCTCCTCTGGTCGGAATAACGTGATCCTCCCACGCGCTACGTCCCCCTGGCGAAACTCCTCACTGTCAGGTGAAAAGAAGCGGCTGGTGACTCCACATGTATCGGAGGATCCATGTGGTAGTCTGCAGCCCTCCCCAGATCGGCAGAGGGGGTGGAGCAGCAGGCTCGGAAGAGTGGGGTAATTTGCCGGATACATTGGGGAGAAAAAGGGGGGAAACTGCAAAAAAACAAAAACAAAAACCAAAAACGGTATGCGTATGATGAACATCACAGACAAACATTTAGAGACTTGCTGACTTCGTTAGAATGAAGCGGACCCATGCACGGTGCTCTGTGTACACGAGCAGCGGCCCCTGCCAGCTGTAAGACAACATGGTTTGTCGGACGTCAGGAGATGTCAGGAGACGTCAGGAGATGTCAAGAGTCATCAGGAGACGTCAGAGGAGCTGTCAGGAGACGTCAGGAGATGTCAAGAGACGTCAGGAGACGTCAGGAGATGTCAGGAGATGTCAGGAGACGTCAGAGGAGCTGTCCGGAGACGTCAGGAGATGTCAGGAGACGTCAGAGGAGCTGTCAGGAGACGTCAGAGGAGCTGCCAGGAGACGTCAGGAGATGTCAGGAGACATCAGGAGATGTCAGGAGACATCAGAGGAGCTGTCAGGAGACGTCAGCAGATGTCAGGAGCTGTCAGAGGAGCTGTCAGGAGACGTCAGGTGATGTCAGGAGATGTCAGGAGACATCAGAGGAGCTGTCTGGAGACGTCAAGAGACGTCAGGAGAAGTCAGGAGACGTCAGAGGAGATGTCAGGAGACGTCGGGAGATGTCAGGAGACGTCAGGAGATGTCAGGAGATGTCAGGAGATGTCAGGAGATGTCAGGAGACGTCAGAGGAGCTGTCAGGAGACATCAAGAGATGTCAGGAGACGTCAGAGGAGCTGTCAGGAGACATCAGGAGATGTCAGAAGACATCAGAGGAGATGTCAGGAGACATCAGGAGACATCAGAGGAGCTGTCAAGAGATGTCAGGAGCTGTCAGGAGACGTCAGAAGAGCTGTCAGGAGGCGTCAGGAGACATCAGAGGAGCTGTCAGAAGACGTCAGGAGATGTCAGGAGACGTCAGAGGAACTGTCAGGAGACATCAGGAGATGTCAGAAGACATCAGAGGAATTGTCAGGAGACGTCAGGAGATGTCAGGAGACGTCAGGAGACGTCAGGAGACGTCAGGAGACGTCAGGAGATGTCAGGAGACATCAGAGGAGCTGTCAGAAGACGTCAGGAGATGTCAGGAGCTGTCAGGAGACGTCAGAAGAGCTGTCAGGAGGCATCAGGAGACGTCATAGGAGCTGTCAGGAGACGTCAGGAGATGTCAGGAGACATCAGAGGAGCTGTCAGAAGACGTCAGGAGATGTCAGGAGGCATCAGCAGACGTCAGGAGATGTCAGGAGACGTCAGGAGATGTCAGGAGATGTCAGGAGACGTCAGGAGACGTCAGAGGAGCTGTCCGGAGACGTCACGAGATGTCAGGAGACGTCAGAGGAGCTGTCAGGAGACGTCAGGAGATGTCAGGAGACGTCAGAGGAGCTGTCCGGAGACGTTAGGAGATGTCAGGAGACGTCAGAGGAGCTGTCAGGAGACATCAAGAGATGTCAGGAGACGTCAGAGGAACTGTCAGGAGACATCAGGAGATGTCAGAAGACATCAGAGGAGCTGTCAGGAGACGTCAGGAGATGTCAGGAGACGTCAGGAGACGTCAGGAGCTGTCAGGAGACGTCAGGAGATGTCAGGAGACATCAGAGGAGCTGTCAGAAGACGTCAGGAGATGTCAGGAGCTGTCAGGAAACGTCAGAAGAGCTGTCAGGAGGCATCAGGAGACGTCATAGGAGCTGTCAGGAGACGTCAGGAGATGTCAGGAGACATCAGAGGAGCTGTCAGAAGACGTCAGGAGATGTCAGGAGGCATCAGGAGACGTCATAGGAGCTGTCAGGAGACGTCAGGAGATGTCAGGAGACATCAGAGGAGCTGTCAGGAGACGTCAGGAGATGTCAGGAGATGTCAGGAGACATCAGAGGAGCTGTCAGGAGACGTCAGGAGCTGTCTGGAGACGTCAAGAGACGTCAGGAGAAGTCAGGAGACATCAGAGGAGATGTCAGCAGACGTCAAGAGATGTCAGGAGACATCAGAGGAGCTGTCAGGAGACGTCAGGAGACGTCAGGAGATGTCAGGAGACATCAGAGGAGCTGTCAGGAGACGTCAGAGGAGCTGTCCGGAGACGTTAGGAGATGTCAGGAGACGTCAGAGGAGCTGTCAGGAGACATCAAGAGATGTCAGGAGACGTCAGAGGAACTGTCAGGAGACATCAGGAGATGTCAGAAGACATCAGAGGAGCTGTCAGGAGACGTCAGGAGATGTCAGGAGACGTCAGGAGACGTCAGGAGCTGTCAGGAGACGTCAGGAGATGTCAGGAGACATCAGAGGAGCTGTCAGAAGACGTCAGGAGATGTCAGGAGCTGTCAGGAAACGTCAGAAGAGCTGTCAGGAGGCATCAGGAGACGTCATAGGAGCTGTCAGGAGACGTCAGGAGATGTCAGGAGACATCAGAGGAGCTGTCAGAAGACGTCAGGAGATGTCAGGAGGCATCAGGAGACGTCATAGGAGCTGTCAGGAGACGTCAGGAGATGTCAGGAGACATCAGAGGAGCTGTCAGGAGACGTCAGGAGATGTCAGGAGATGTCAGGAGACATCAGAGGAGCTGTCAGGAGACGTCAGGAGCTGTCTGGAGACGTCAAGAGACGTCAGGAGAAGTCAGGAGACATCAGAGGAGATGTCAGCAGACGTCAAGAGATGTCAGGAGACATCAGAGGAGCTGTCAGGAGACGTCAGGAGACGTCAGGAGATGTCAGGAGACATCAGAGGAGCTGTCAGGAGACGTCAGGAGATGTCAGGAGATGTCAGGAGACATCAGAGGAGCTGTCAGGAGACGTCAAAGGAGCTGTCTGGAGACGTCAAGAGACGTCAGGAGAAGTCAGCAGACGTCAGAGGAGATGTCAGCAGACGTCAGGAGACGTCAGGAGCTGTCAGGAGACGTCAGGAGATGTCAGGAGACAGAGGAGCTGTCAGGAGACGTCAGGAGATGTCAGGAGACAGAGGAGCTGTCAGGAGACGTCAGGAGATGTCAGAGGAGCTGTCAGGAGACGTCAAGAGATGTCAGGAGCTGTCAGGAGACGTCAGAAGAGCTGTCAGGAGGCGTCAGGAGACGTCAGAGGAGCTGTCAGGAGACGTCAGGAGACGTCAGGAGATGTCAGGAGACATCAGAGGAGCTGTCAGGAGACGTCAGGAGACGTCAGGAGATGGCAGGAGACGTCAGAGGAGCTGTCAGGAGACGTCAAAGGAGCTGTCTGGAGACGTCAAGAGACGTCAGGAGAAGTCAGGAGACGTCAGAGGAGATGTCAGGAGACGTCAGGAGATGTCAGGAGACGTCAGAGGAGCTGTCAGGAGACGTCAAGAGACGTCAAGAGATGTCAGGAGCTGTCAGCAGACGTCAGAGGAGCTGTCCGGAGACGTCAGGAGACGTCAAGAGACGTCAGGAGACGTCAAGAGAAGACCATCCCTGAACAAACTACCCAGAGTGAACGTGTATGATGATTCTGAATTGAGGAAATGTGAACTGCCTGCCAAACACAGATGAAAGATTTACTGTCGGTGTTTATAAATGAGTCACTCAACTGACACGCACACACACACGCACCCACACGCACCCACACGCACGAACTGTGACGCATCCCTTCCTTTAAAAACATGCACATCTAGTATAAATACTCTTTAACATGCACGCGCGCACACGCGCGCACACACATGGATTGAAACCAACTCCCAGACCATGTAAACTCAATTATGGCTGGACTCTCTACAGACAGATGGATATGTCAAACAGGGGGAAACAGAAAAGACAGAAATACACTCCGTTTTTAATTAACAACTACATTTGCTTATTTACATGTACATTTCACGTTTCAGGAATGCAGCTAATGCCCCCCCCCCCACAAAAAAACACTTGGATTCGCTGTGACTCTACTTTTCATTGTTCTCCATTACCTTTCAATGGACATCCATGTCTATACCCTTGGGATTTTTTTTTTTACATTCCAACTGAACCTGTAGCTGTCAACGTTGCCCAGGGCAACTCCCAATTAGTGCTCCCAATTAGTGCATCAGAAGATTCAAAATCCGAGACTGCCGACATCACCACCAACATGCTGGAGCGCAAGATCCACGTCATGGTGCCATGAACATACCCCCGATGCCTTGGAATTGGAAGGGTTGAAATGACTCCTTTTACAGGAATTAGAGAACATGATTTGGGAAATCTTAAGGGGGGGGGGTCTGCCAAAATATGAATTAACAAATCGCTTTTGCCCCACTTTTGCTATGTGCGTTCCTATAACTTTCCCGTAGCAACAGACCATGTTGTACATACGTTCTGAATTAAAATCTCGTCACTTTAGTGAGGCTGATTCATCACTCATCGATGATGAAGATCCAGCAGTGTTGTTCCTACCATCACCATCCAAACATGTTGGTGCAACTGCAAACTGACCACAAGGCCAGAATGTTCTTACCCCTACGTGGCTGTTGTTTTCGACCCATCCGTTCCTTATTAATGTTTTATTTTTACAGACAAAGCTCCTTTATTTTGTCGTTGCAAAGGATTACAATGACATGTGTTCTCTGCATTTAACCCATCCTATTGTATAGGAGCAGTGGGCAGCTGCAGTGCCAGGGGACCACCTCCAGTTCTTCTTTCCATTGCCTTGCTCAGGGGCACAGGCAGAAGTGCCTAACATGCATGTCTTTTTTTGGGGGGGGGGGGATTACCCCCGGTTTCTCCCAATTGCACACAGCCAATTACCCCACTCTTCCGAGTCGTCCCGGTCGCTGCTCCACCCCCTCTGCTGATCCGGGGAGGGCTGCAGACTACCACATGTCTGCTCCCATACATGTGGAGTCACCAGCCGCTTGAGGAGTTTCGCCAGGGGGACGCAGCGCGTGGGCGGATCACGCTATTCCCCCTAGTTCCCCCTCCCCCCTAAACAGGCTCCCCAACCGAACAGAGGAGGCGCTAGTGCAACGGACCCCCCCTCCCCAGCTTATGCTGCTGCGTTGCAGACACTAAGTGGATGATGCTTGACAGACGAATAGGGCGTTGAATGACGTCCATGTTCGTGCCACACGGGTCTCAGCAGGCGTTCCGTCACCCGTCTCCTTTGGTTATGGATGCACGAAGATGTCTGAACATTTTTCTAGTTGTGTGATTATTAGTCATCGAAGACATCTTTATTTAGGCTACACTTTCTTTTAGTTAGCATTTCATTTAACAAGCTTTAGGGAAATAAATATAAATAACAGCACATTTCGCCTCTCTAGTGACGTCACAGCTGTAAAATAGGCCAGTACGATTTGCTGTTGACACCCAAATGAGCTGGGTAGAAAGAGCAACACGCCATTCACTCCATTACGGGTTTAATGAACCATTACAGGAACACGGTTTAATTGCTTGCCAGCAAATGACCTTTTATTTTGCAAAAGCTCCACTGAGTTGGGAAAAATGCATTTTAAGTACCAACAGCACCTGAAATAAACCCCTCAAGTACCGAACCCGTGAGCGTTGGCGCCATTAAGTCTCATTACTTGAAATGTGCTAATTGCGGAGTGACTGAATTCATATCAATTGGAACAGCTGAGAATAAATAGCAGGACTGTGCATCAAGGAGCTAAGTGGTCTGACCAGTTGGGAACTGGTACCTAAGTGGGACGCCCTCTTGGTTTCTGGTCCCATAGGTTACCAGCTGCAGGCGCTTGGCAGAACAGATGCAAACATGTCTTTGTGACTGAAAATGACACAACACTGTCAGAAAAGAGACAGTGTTGGTATAGTGGAAGAAAATGTTGACAATTGTTTAGTCCAGTGATTCCCAAACTGTGGTACACGGCTCCACCTGGTGGTACGCGAGAGACTTGCTCAAAGGCCCACCAATCACACTCCAACTGGCCCAAGTCCTTAACTTAAAACCAAAAAAATGGTCATGTAATTTTATTTTATTACAGATAACAGTTCTTACGTAAACACATCACATTACGATGACGTAAAATTAGTTGTCAATCATTTAAACGTTTTAGAAATAAAATCTGCCTGTGGTGACGTCACGTCACGTCCGACATAGCATGAAGTTATAACGCAGACCTTGACGCAGTCGGATTCCTCAGTCGTTGATTTTAGCTAGCATTATTAGCCTCTCGTGATTACATTAATTTTAGCTAACATTATTAGCCTCTCGTGATTACATTAATGTTAGTGTAACCGGTTATTTTTTTGCCCGGTGAGGGATTCGATACGGGGTGTACTGCACCACGAGGCGACATCACTAACCGCTCGGCTAAAGGGTCAGACCCGTTACCTAGGGGCTAACGTGTCTTATTAGTAGTTTACATTAGCTAGCATTATTAGCCTGTCGCGATTTTATACCGCAACTGAACAGATGCAGGGCGGCCCGGGCCAGACCCGTGGCTTACGCCGACTGCACACACGCCTGACATTCCAAGACCATGCCAATGTAAACAGGCTCACCCGTCTCACTGAAACGGTATATTATTAGCATTATTAATATTATTATTGTTAGTAGTAGTAGTAGTGTAAACTACTAATAAGACACGTTGGCCCTAGCAAACGGGTCTGACCCTTTAGCCGAGCGGTTAGTGCCGTCGCCTTGTGGTGCAGTACACCTCGTATCGAATCCCGCACCGGGCAAAAAAATAACCGGTTACAATAATGGCAGTAGTCGTCGTCGTCAGGAGTGGACTTACATAGTGAGGTGGCTCGTCCATTGTTGGTATGTGCAGTGGGAAGTGGTACTTGGGAAATTTGGTTTGGTACTTAGTGGTACATGGTCTGAAAAGTTTGGGAACCTCTGGTCTAAGCTATTCAGAGATGTGAAGCAACTCGTGCACATGGAAAGGAACTCACCCCATTCACCTACAATTAGCAAGACTAATCACCTCTCGAGGGATTAGAAACAAAAAAGAAAACAAAACAAATTGATAGCAGGGCTCGAAGGTTAAAATGTGTTCAGGAGCTTGAAAATGGAAATAAATAAATTACGAAAACCGTTTAAACAATTTCAAGTAGAATGGAAAAACGAACAAGTTAGTGTTCAGAACCCTGTGACACCCCCAGACGGATCACATCATTTCCCACCTGCAACGAATTACTTGCAACCCTTAAAATCTGCCTTTATAAGCCTCCGTCCTGCTGGACCCAGTATATAGAAGAAGCTTGAGTTTCTAGCACAGAGCTCATCAAAGCAACCTCACCAGCACTGCAGACGAGCTTCTGGGCGTCGCTATGTGACAACAGACTCACAGTAGTGCAATGAGACAAGTTTCATTATTAAAGAAATATAATATCCATGTCGTCCGGGTGGTGTGGCCGTCTATTCCGTTACCTACCAACACGGGAATCGCCGGTTCGAATCCCCGTGTTGCTCCCGGCTTGGTCGGGCGCCCCTACAGACACAATTGGCCGTGTCTGCAGGTGGAAGCCGGATGTGGGTATGTGTCCTGGTCGCTGCACTAGCGCCTCCTCTGGTCGGTCGGGGCGTCTGTTCGGGGTGAGGAATAGTGTGATCCTCCCGCGTGCTACATCCCCCTGGTGAAACTCCTCACTGTCAGGTGAAAAGAGGCGGCTGGTGACTCCACATGTATCGGAGGAGGCATGTGGTAGTATGCAGCCCTCCCCAGATCGGCAGCAACGACCGGGACGGCTCGGAAGAGTGGGGTAATTGGCTGGGTACAATTGGGGATAATAAGGTGGAAAACACCCCCCCCCAAATAAATTCTTCCTGTTTTCTCTTTAGTCATATTGCGATAGTCCTTGTCTATAACATCGAATCGTTTCACCTCTCTGCTCTGACAAAGTACATCTAGCGCTTGTTTCCTCTTCGGTCCCGCCCCCCCCCTCATTTTTATTGGTTGTTGGAGCTAGAAGAGACATTGAGGAGCGGTGCACTTCGGTAAAAACATAAAACTGTTACAACTTTAAGGAAGAGGAGGAGGGCACGTGATGCTGGGCTCTAAAGTGAGGATGCGTCCACTCAATGCTAATTCACCAAGTCTTTACCAGCATGGACTTGAGAGAAGTCCCTCACATCCGTGACACCTTGTTTAAACCATGTGAGCCACAACATGGGGACAGGGAACATGCAGCTGGCTGGTGAAACCATGTGTTTAAAGCAAACACAGGCACATCACGCATTTAAGTATTAGACTGTACAGAATGAGACAGAGGAGTGGTAGTGGTTGGAGGGGGGCAGCTGGGTTGAAGATGGGGTAATGGGCTGCTCACTAAGAGCCGACCTCTGATACTGAGCTCAGGTTAAACATGGGAGGCGTCGGGATGACAGGTGACAAACACAAAGACTTGTCATTTAGACAGTGTAGTTTGGATGGAACAAAGCTCTGATGGAGAAAGAGGAGGGAGAAAGACATTTATGTTGTCATTGTCTTCCTACAGTGAACATGTTCTCTGTATGGAACCCATCCTACGGTATAGGAGCACCCATCCTACGGTATAGGAGCACCCATCCTACGGTATAGGAGCACACCATCCTGCGGTATAGGAGCACCCATCCTACGGTAT